>NC_057813.1:266064240-266364240 GCF_018294505.1 Triticum aestivum
GGTCATTTGGAAGTAGGGTGATGTGACGACGGCTGACTGACTCCTCCCCCCACCCTCTCTCTCTTGCACGAAATTACCAATCCCTCTCCCCCGCACAAAATTGTCAATCCCTCAACCCATGAGATCCTTCCCCTCTCGTCCATGTTTTTCCAGCTCTCTCATCAAACATGTTGTCTCTTCTCCTTCGACGTATACAGAATCACGTATATTACATGTCTCCATCTTTCTCACAGACCTAACTTCTTCCTCTCTCTCTCTCTCTCTCTCTCTCTCTCTCTCTCTCTCTGTGTGTGTGTGCCTGTGTGTGTCTCGTTAGGTTTGTCTCCTACTCTCTCGTCCACATACATACATTCTTTCCCGCCCTATCTGCTCCATCTTCAAAAGCTCCCTCTGCACGTTTCATTCACACAATGGGATATGTCAAAATGTTGCTTCTATAATGGCTGATGTAGAGTTTTGGTTGTTTTTGTTGCATCCTACAAAGTAATAACTATGAAATGCATTTAGATTCTCATTTGACTGGGATTATGTGAGTTTGACCATGTTGTGAAGTACTATAGACCTTGTATACATCCTGGGATTCGACAATGATAGTAACTATTGAATTGTATAGACCATTACATTCAAAGTCAATAGCCTAATATATTTATTTCACGATTTCAACAAATGATTAGTTCACTACAAACTAAGAAAACAAATGTGTACTCACTCCATTTTTATTTAAGTCCATGTATTAGCATTGGTCAAAGTCAAGTTTTGTAAACTCTCAGAAAGCTTATAACAAAAAATATTAACATATACAATAACAAATAAATACCATTAGATTCATTATTGAATGTACTTCCACATCATACATATTTGTTATGGTAAATGTTTATATTTTTATATAAACTTGGTCAAACTTTAGGAAGTTTGACTTCGGTCAAATCTAATATGCAGAGTTTACTACTACTACTCGCTAGTTGCTTAGCCGAATCACTCAACACGCCACACGGGGAGTCCAGTGTCACAAAAATTTGAGGTCGGCGGGAAAATCTCCCGCGACCCTGATTCGAGTGGTGGGAAGTTACCATCATAGCCTACGGAATAGGCCTATGTACGATGCTTGGTAGGGGGCTGTTTTCGTAACTTCAGGTTCACCCTACACAGCCAGCCCCATCCCGGCACCCAGAGTAGTACACCTGAATACTCCCCATTTTCTATCCCCACCGCAAAATAGACTTCTCCACGGCACAGCAGCCTTCGTGCTCCTCCCCTTTACATCGGCGCACTCGTCCGCCACAGCGCATCTGCCTCATCGACGACCTCGTACACCGCACTGGAGCCGGTCCACCGTCGTCGTCATAGACAGAGCCTCTTCCCCGACATCGTCTTCCACGGACTCGGATCTGCTTCCCGGAAGCCGACGCCAAGCGCAGAAGTACCACCGTCGAGGACAATGAACTGACTCCCGCTGCCGACCATGACTCACAGAGGCTGCCGCGACCATTGTTCTCCTCCTCGATTGGTAATGTGTGTATTGAATCACTTAGCAGTACATGTGCAGTTCCAATTTTGTTCATACCTACCCTTCAATTTTCCTGGGTGCTATTGTTCCCGTAAAAGTAATTGGTTATAGCCTCCATTGTCCAACAGAATATCAGCTTGTAATTGTGCGTCGCTCCTGTATCGAGCTGTGCTTGGGTAGGTTTTTCATCTGCAACCAGCAGTGTGGCAAATGATGGAAAGGTTTTTAGAACTAGCAAGATGCCCATGCGTTGCACGCATCAAGATGCATTTGTATGAGTAGTTTATCTTGTGGTAGAAAAGGATGAACGAGGGAAGGCCTTATTTGCAAATCTGGAGAGGGGTATGGGTATCTTTTTGCAAAATTCCCATTTGTTTCCTTCCTATCTGTCAGATATAAATCGGACGGCCTATATTGCAAGAAAAAAAAGTATAGAGAAAAAAAAGTAGACAGTAAAGGAAGTAGAGATAAATATTAAATATTAAATATAAAATAAATATAACCGTAGAGAAGAGAGTAGAGATAGCAGAGACCTCGGGAAAGGATCGCGCGCGCGCCGGAAAAAGCGGCCGGGCGTGCGCTAGTTTTGGCGCGCGGCGTCCAACGTGCTTTATGAAATCCAACGCCCTCTCACTTCTATATGCCTTGCCACCACTCTGTGCCTCGCCACCGCTCTCTCCCCGCTCTTTTTCGCCTCGCCGCCGCCGCACCACCATGCTGTCGCGTCGCCGGGAAACTTGGGGATACCGCGGCCTCCGCGCGCGCCCCTCCGGCAGCTTCCTCGGGATGCGCCTCGGCCTCGGCAATTTCGACACCGCCACCGAGGCCACCCGCGCATACGACGCAGCGGTGTGGCGCCTCCGGTGGCCTCATAGAACATTGAACTTCCCCAACATGCCGACGCGGGAGCAGGCGCAGGAGCTCACGCCTCTGCCATGGCTTAGCACCGACAAGGATCGTCGCGACAACCGGAGGCGAGAGCACGTCTCGGCATCGCCGAGATGGACAAGGAAGCCATTGCACTGTGGCTCCAACACTTCCCGCAGGACATCATCAACGAGCGCAAGTTCTACGCGCAAAGGAGGGCGGAGAGGGATAAGAGGAGGGCAGAGCGAGCCGCCTATCGCGAGGACAAGCGTAGGCGAAAAGCGGACATTCAATTCAACATGAGGCTAGGAGTAGCATCGCCCTAGGAATCCGATGACGATCGGTTTCTTCACGCCTACAGTCAGACGTCGGAGGAGGACATTAGCGAGGAGCAGTCGGACGACGAGGAGTAGTTGAATTATCTTTTTTGTATCTATCTATGCTGAGAACTATACTCTACTCTCTAGTATCTACTTCTTGATCTCAGCACTATAAAGGCTTTTTTAAAGCGCCGCACGTTGCGATTCTATTGGAGATGCTCTAACATGGCAGACGAGTGCTTTAATGTTGCCCACAAGATGCGCGAGTATTACTAGTAGTATTTTTCTTGCCATGTTGAGATTTTGAATCCACGAGTGTGAACATGCAGAGGAGCAATGAAGACCAAACACGGGATATTCGGGACATCTTCAAGGAGTGTAGCAAGTTAAAGAGGAGCTGCACCAAACCTGTAAAACGAGCTTTGGTAAGCAACACCCTTTCAATTACTTTCATTTAGCCTCGTGTTCTTCGATGTGTATATGTTGTAGTTTCTATTTCTCTTAAGCGTGGTGTTCTTCGATGTGTAATAAGAAGAGTCTTAATCGTCCTAATGCTTTTATTTTTAACTTGATGTAGGAAGTGGGTGTTCTCACCGTGTAGTCTATTTTTATATTTCTTTTCCTTTTGAATTCATTTCTCCGAGTTTTGTTTATCTGGCTTCTACTAAATGGATCTAGGTTTCTCTGAGTATTGATCTAAAAAAGAAGTAACTTCATGTCAGGATGCAGTTCCTGCGAGGAGGGAACTATGGTCAACCTCGAGATCATGTTTCCAAAATGAGGCTGGATTACACACAAGGTGCCAGTTCCCTAATGATGCTGGATTAGACACAAGGTGCAAATTCCCAGATGATGCTGGATTACACACAAGCCAGGTGGAGTCGTCAGCTGTTCGTGTCTTCGTGGCATTAGTAAAGGCTGAAAGAAAGCGTGCAGCAGCCCTTGAGAATGTAGCTGAGTTCCTGAAGAAGCGAAAAGAGCAATCAGATGCTCTCTTCACCCAAGCCAAAGAAGAGATGGAAGAAGCCAGAAATAAGCTAGCAGAGGCAGAGTAGGCTAGGCGTCTCCTGCTATCTAAAACTATTGTCAATACAAAATTTCCTTCATAATAGCTAGGTTCAAATGTTTATCCAGTCAGCATGCATGTTGTGATGTCTGTGCATCTACTGATGTGGCACAAAATGTTTTTTTGGGTCATGTAATAACAGCAATTACATTCCAAACAATAACAGACGAAGCATTGGACATGGTATAGTTCACGCGCAAGCCCGACATTCCAAGTCCAACTTCCACATCAAACTCATGTTCACAGATATCTGCACATTCATACATAATGTCCACAACCATGATTCACTTCAAAGCCAAAAAAATGTGAGGAGAGTTATAAATAAAGAAAAACCTCTACTAGTTCCTGCTACCAGTGCGAGCACAACAAGTCAAGACCATGCGTGAATTAATTATATTTTAGTCATTTTTTGTGTTCTAAAATGCCTGCCGGCTCGCGGAAGGACGTGTTGCCGGCACACGCGCGGATTCAATGAAGGCAGGCGGGGCAGTCTTAAGCTGGTTGCACGCGGCGAGGAGGCATGCTCAGCCGGGCCTGCAGCGAGTGCGGCCCTCTTGGCCAGCGCGCCGGTTCAATGCCTGCGCTATGAGAGGTCGCGTCCGTGTCAGAGCAATCACTCCCTCCAGTCCTTTTTTGTTTGGGTATAATAAAATCTCGTTTTCCATTCACATTTTACAAGTAAAATTCATGGAGAAACTTTGACCCAAAGTACGATGGGGACTAGTAAACCAGAATGGAGGTAGTATTTTTTTTAATCAAAGAAGGGTTTCCCCTTCCGATTACTGAAAACCAGCATCTAAATCTAAACCACAGTATTTGCCCTAGAACTACTAGGTTCAACATCTCGTAACATAAACCCATACAACCATATGCCAAGGAGGTACATAGTACTATGAATTCCATTTTCGCTCCATACCAATCGTTCTAAAAACTACTTACTACTTATAACGTGCCATTTAAAATCAGAACTCTTAACCCTGCTAAAAAACGATATTTTAATCATGGCTACTCGGTCTGTGGCAACTGGCGAGCCACCGCACTCCAAGTCGTTCACCTGTGGTCCTGACCATCAACTCCTACAAAGGTGCTCCACCACGTACCCGGTACCCGCGAATGCAGCAATCATGCACCTAGGGTTTTAGGGTTTATTTGTTTTTTTGACCTTGGAGACTGCAGGGCTTGCACCCCACAGCATTTTATTAATGCAAAGAAAAAAACAAAGGTAGTACAAGGTATCCTCAAGATGAGGAATAAAAAAGCAAAAGAAAGCTATACAAGTAGTGTTGTCCTAATATATACAAATATACAAAAGAGAACAAAAACCATTCCCCTCAAGGAGGGAGGAAATCAATCCATCTAAGTAAGGCCTCCTTGTGCTTCTGTTTGATTCTATGGGAAAGCAGAGTGAGATCATGAATGAATCCATATCTCCATGCTCTGAAGGAAGGCTTGATGTTCCTGAAAGCTCTGTCATTTCTTACCTTCCAAATATTCCACCAAGCAGTAAAAACCACCTCCGCAAAGAAAGGTTTGTTGAACTCCTTTCTAGCATGGAAGGCAAAGAAAGGGTTTATTTGTTAACATAGCCTTTATGTAACACTCATGTGTGCGACATAGTGAGAGGCCGACTGCGTGCGTGCACCTCTTCTCTTCGTATATGTACTCCACCATTTGTCTGGTGTCCAAAAAATTAAAATAACTACTAGCGATGTGCCAATGCGTTGCTACACGATCAAAGTAGATTAATACATATTCACCGATTTGATAGAAAAAATGTCTAGTTTTGAAATACGTATATCACTAAAAATATGTTATGTTTCACACAAAATATATTCCTTTGGCGGTTTTGATGAGATAAGAGAGGCATGTTGTTGGTTTCAAGATTCGAGAAGTGGTATATGTCTAATTTCTACTCTTACTAGCAAGATGCCCGTGCATTGCACGGAACATCAAAATCTCATGGGAGAAAATGATAAATGAGGGAAGGCCTTATCTGCAAATGTGGTGAAGAGTGTGGGTAAATTGCCATATTTTCCTTCCTATCCGCCAGATACAAATCGGGCGACCTACATTGCAGGATGGCAGGCCCACCATCATCACCAACTCTATTTTTTATCCCTACTCTTATAAAAAGCATTGTCGGTGATGATCGTGTGCCTGCCATCCTGCATTATAGGCCGTCTGATCTATATCTGACGGATAGGAAGGAAACTATGGCAGTTTTGCAAAAAGATACCCACACCCCTCTCCACATTTGCAAATAAGGTCTTCCCTCATTCATCCTTTTCCCCCACAAGATAAACTACTCATACAAATGCATCTTGATGTTCCGTGCAACGCATGGCATCTTGCTAGTTGTTGCAAAAAGCCCATGTGTGTGTGAGAGAGAGGGAGAGTGGAGTAGGAGGGAGTGCATGTGTGACAAAGACACAAGTAGTGTGTGTGCGATAGGTATCAACTTAAAATGAGGCGATAGTGTGTGCGTGCATGATCGAGAGGGCGTATCTCAAGAAGAGAAGAAAAAGCTACATAGATACAAGGAGCGAGAGAGAGACATGTATGCGATGGTCGAAGCATGAGTGTGTGGGTGTATAAACCTATCTAGAGGCTAGCTAGTCGATAAATGCTTGTGAGAGAAATACGAGTTGGGGTGCGAAAGCGAGAGTTTTGTGTGTGTGTGAGAGAGAGATGGTAGTCGGGAAGGGGGGTGGAAGCAGGAGTTGTGTGTGTGTGTGTCTGAGAGAGAGAGAGAGAGAGGAGACGGTAGTCGGGGTTGTCTGATCGGTGTTAGTCTGGGATGGAGACAAAAATGAGCCCGCAACAAATGTTGTGTCTACAGGAGAGAGAGAGTAATTTTAGTGGTATGAGTCATATGTAGAGACATATAGGGTGTGTGAGAGAATCCCATAGAGAGAAAGACAAAGTGAAAGACGAGTGGAGACTGTGTGTGTGGCGGTGAAAAAGAAAGCTTAGGTACCGAGTGATACCAGAGAATAGTAGAGACGTGAGAGATAATGAAAACCGTGTAATGTATAATGATACGGAGAGTGTGACACTTCTCAAGGGAGACGTCGAGAGACCATGTTTGCGAGGATAGGAGAAACATGAAGTGAGCGTGCGGGTGAGGTGGAGAAAAGAGAGTGATGACTACCTGAAGGAGCATGCATGCGAGAGAGATGGGCGTGAAACGAGTGAACAAAAAAGGGATTCAAATATTTGAATTCGAGATGATGATACATGTAATCCATACTCGAACCAAAATTGATCTATCAAACATGCATACTCATATGAATTCACGCACATCTATGTTATTTAATATGTAGATATTACTGATCCATACATTTTAGTAGAACATAATGTGGTTAAAAAATTTCGAATTCAACCTTAATATTTCGAGATCGTTGTATTTGTAAATCATATTATACATATAAAGGAGCAAAATTCTTTCTTGTGCTTTTGAAAGTATATATGTAAAAAATGATGTATATAGAATGTAATTCCAATTGAAAATGGATCCCGCCCGAAAAAAATAGTAGAATACAAACGAGATTCGAATTGAGTTGGCACGGTAAATGTGCACTGTGCAAAATTTGAACGAAGCGGGGAAAGTTGCGGTAACCGCCCGAAACTAAAATCTGCGAGATGGAAATCACTACTGCCTATCCCTGTCGTGCAAAGCCTATCTGCTAGATTTCTATAGGTTTCGATAGGGGTAGGTTTGTAATTTCACCCAAACGTGATGTAACTGCCTCTCACCCGGATTCATACACGGTGGGCGCCAAAACACAGTGTGCCCTCGGCCGAAATCGACTCCCTCCCCGATTCATATTCATACACGGTGGGCACCAAAAACAAACTCTCGTCGGCAAATATTCGGTGTATGCGAGATTACCATCCTATCCCCAACCGACTAATGTTGCTGTGATGTAGTAGAAATTTGAGACAAGTGCGCCCTGACTACATGGTTCCCCCCTTTCCTCTCTACCTCCCTTTTCCCCATTCGTACTCCATGGGCGCCAAAACACCCTCTCCACCCCACCCTCCTCCGTCCGCCGCCGTCCGCCACCCCATCCACCGCCATCCTCCTCCACCATGCCGGAGCTGATACCCCGACGCGCCGTCCATTACAAGAGATCGACCTCCCTCATCCACGCCTTCGGACCGGGATCCTTGCATCCCGTCCTCTCGCTTCATCCCCGCCGTCGTCCACCTTGTCGGCGCCGCTCCTATGACCATCTCGTCGATCTGCTTCCACGCTGCTGATAGCCATCGCTACCGCAGCACAGTCAAATTCTCACCAGATGCGTACATGGCGCTGCACCAGAGGCGGTACTCTTTCGTATCTGCTCAACTTATTTATCGTAGCAAGAAAATAGATCGCCACTACTTTACTCTGATTTCTTGTCTTGGTTGCGAAGTTGCCTTTGTCCGGTTTGCACCTTCAGATCCGCCATGGCACGCTCAACACTATACTCCAAATGCTTATGGTTTTCCCCTTTTATATTCCACACTAGTTAAATCACAGTAGACTAAATTTCAAAATTGGGTCAGTCGATTTTTCAGAGCTCGCCGGAGTTCGCCGGTGTGATCCAAGGGGCCCGGGTGGTTGTGGGGCCTCGTCGAACGAAGAAAACTCGACGTGGGTGGGGGGTACGGGTGGCGGAGGAACACAGGCGGTGGGGGCCGGTGGTCCGGCCGGCGGCCCGTGCGGTGTTCTGTATGGGAAGAATCACAGACGAGGAAGAAGAAGGGTTAGGAGACGTAGGATCTTCGTCCAACCGCCTAAAATGGTCGAGAGACAGCTAGGAGTTGCATTCTTAATGCGCTCTAGTTCATCATGTGTGGGCACTGTGCAACCAACATTTTATTATCCAAAATCTGCTTTCTCTTCTTTACCATGTTCGATAGAGCTATGACACAAAACATAGGACCGACTCCAGCAAACTGTACCCATACTTCACTGGCCACACCACTATCCCCACCACATAGGACCTGCACTCCAGCAAAATGTATACTGATTTGATTTGCCATAGCACCAGCTGTACCACAGAAAAATCCCACTCCAGCAAAAAGTACAGCAAGTCCACCGGCCGAAGACCTATCCCAACTGTAGAGATGGCCAATTCCTGTAGATTGGAACCCCATTCCATTTATTCCCAGTTTAAAAGACAATGCTTTCAATGTTGTTAGGGACTACGTGCATATATTCCCATCATGGAAAGATTATTGTGAAGACAAACACCATTTTCACATGTTCCTGTCCAACTTACGTGTAAGTGCTATTATTCATGGTTATTATTTTCCTATTTTCTGCTGATTGAACACATCAATGATTTACATTACATTGTTGTAACTAGGCGAGGGTCAATCTGGATAGTCATGACGAGGAAAGTTTGCTTGTGCTTTTTAAGGAAGCATTGCAGCAGTATCGATGTTACCTGAGGAAATCACACTTTGGTGGCAAATCTATAAACGAATTTCCGGTGAAGTCTCCTGTGCTAAATTTAGATGACATTGAATGGAAAAACATTGTTATGCACTGCTCTCGTTCCCAGGATGAGGAACTGTCTATGAAATCACATGACAATTTGAACTTCTACTTTTCTGCATGTGCCTTACAGATCTTGTTTACAGGAAATCTGCTCGAAGAAGAATTCCGGTTTGAAAAGAACGACAGGATATCGCAAATATGCTGCCCGCTGCTTTGCTCTTGTTAGTACATGTTGTCCTGTATCACTGTACTTGCATACATACCTGGTTCATTATGTGACAACAGTATGCATGATAGCTTGCTTATCAATTGTTCGCTCCAAATTCTTCAGTATCCAATGCCAATGTTTTTAGCTCTACATTCTTCTTGTAAGTACATGCTGTCCTTTATCAGTGCACTTATAATGACAGGTAGTTGTTCATGTACCATCTCTCTGCAGCTTATTTTCCTTTGCCCTCCATTTTCTACACATCAGATCTATATTTACTCTTACCATAAGGTTGGTACTGAAGAAGTTTAGTTGTGCATTGCTCTTGGCTGTACCTTTTGCCTATATCGCTGCACTTACATTTATAGCTACTAGGTTATGTAGCATCACTCTTCATCTTATCTTAAATATTCTCCATTTTTTCGTATATTATCACATCTATATTTACTCTTAACAAAATGTAGAATAAAGGCAATGCTTATGAAGAAGATTCTGTGGTAAACTTCTTAAATTGCCCCCCCATCAGCATGGACAAGGCCTTTATAGAGCCTGTCTTCACCAATAATGTAAGTTTGTCCATCTCAAGCCTACAAACTTTGTTGTATATATTTGGTTAGGCATGACTGCAACAGCTGTTTATTTTTGGTGTTTGCATCAAATTGCATGTTTAAAGTTTATTATTTACTCCCTCCGTTCCAAAATAGATGACCCAATTTTGTACTGAAGTTAGTATAAAGTTGGGTCATCTATTTTAGAACGGAGGGAGTAGTTCATAAACAAAAGTTTGTCCTATCTCAATTTAAGTTTTCAGTTGTACAACCAAGTTCCTTATTCATACCATGTAAATTAAAGTATACAGAGCAAGTGATCTTCTTTTGCACTGCATGTATGCTTCTGTTCTTCATCCGTAATCCAGTGGTGTGGTGAACCTACCCACTACAGCACAATGTCATATTTTGCAATGTCTTAACTGTGAACAATGTCATATCATTCTACTACTCCCTCCGTCCGAAAATACTTGTCATTGAAATGGATGTATCTAGATGTATTTTAGTTCTAGACACATCCATTTTGATGACAAGTAAGTCCGGACGGAGGGAGTATTATTTAAACCATCTCTTTATTTGCCAATCTGAAATGGGATAAATTGACAGCACACTAACCATTGATACTTATGAGTTCTTGATCTGTAATCCAGTGGTGTCGTGAAGCTGCCAACTCCTTCACAATGTCATTTCCTGCCATGTCTTGACCTGAACAATACCATATTGTGTTAATGCAATTTTAAACTGTGTCACTTTATTTGTCAGTAAGAAATGTGATGAATTGTCAGCACTGATACTTTTATGTGCAAAACCTATCATCTGTCTCCTTGTTTATCTTTCAGAGTGAGGAAGATTTAAGTGTTGAACAAGCGCAGTCTCATCATCTTGCTCAGCTGCTTGCGCTGCAGCTCCCTACTAGGGCTAACCTTTCTTGAACTCTATTGAAGTGCTGTCAGTTTTGTATATTATTTTGTCGGCGTGTTTATTTGCACTGGTGGCGATCTTTGATGCCCAGTGTATGTAATCTGCTGTCTGCTTGTGCTTTATTATCACAGTGGCAAACTTTCATGCCCAGTGGATGTAATATGCTGTAATTTCTTTATTGTATAGTCTAGGTTTTTTCTTATTCATGATGCTGCAGTTATTTTACTGTCTTCGCAGTAAACCAGCCAAACCGTAAAATGACGGTACATAATCGGGCCGTCATGCAATCACGATGTAGGTTGGGCCTGAAACTTGCCGACCAGCTAACGGGCCGGCAGCAGCCCAAAATTAACCATGGCCCATGATTGTGCGAATCAAATCATGGGCTTTTAACTGGCCAAAGTTGTCTCGGTCCTTCTTTGGCCCAATCAGATATCGGTTGCGAGCAGGCCGGATGCAAACCTGGTCGTAGTTAGGCCCAACTATATGACGGGCATTTAATAGGCCGAAATTAATATAGGGCCAAAATGTTAAAAGGGTCCTTAAGAGGCCAAAACTAATGTCAGGCCGAATTACTAAGTGGGCCTCTAGCAAGTGGGCCCAAAAACATAGTGTCCAGTTCACGGGCCGAATATGATACGGGCCATAATTGAGCCCATAGCCTCTTAAAGGGTCGTACCTGATCTGGGCCGTAATTTGGCCCAGAACGTGGTAGGCTTTTAGCGGGCCGGATCTCATATGGGCCACTATTAGGGCCAAAACGTGGCAGGACATTAATGGACCGGATCAAATATGGGCCGGCATTTGGCCCAAAACATGGCAGCCAGTTAATGGGCCGGCCTACTAGGGCCCTCAAATTCTTGTGGGCCTACAGCTGGGCCGGCCCGTTAATGTCGGCGAAATCTCGTGGGCCTTTAGCCGGGTCGGCCCATAATGATCTGCAAGAATCTTGTGGGCCTTTACCTGGGCCAACTAATTATGGCAAACAAAAATCTTGTGGGCCTTTAGCTGGGCCGGGCCGGCCCATTATGGCCCGCGAAATCTTGTGGGCCGTTAGCTGGGCCAGCCCATTATGGCCCACAAAATCTCGCGGGCCTTTAGCTGGGCTGGCGCATTAGGTCCGCAAACTCTTGTGGGCCTTTATTTGGGCCGGCCCATTTAAACTTGATGGGACGGTCCACGTGTCAACATATCAACGGCGCATATCGCCCATTGGATGAGTGACACCTGTGCCAGCGCGGACCTGACACGTGTCTCCTCCAGCCAAGGATGATTTTACACATGGAAAATCCCCATTGGTCGGGGCTGTTAACGGGTTATCGGATCCAAAACCCGACCCGATAGCTTAACGGCATTCCGTTACGGTGGATGCCACGTGTCGGTCACCCTTGACGAAAGCACTTCTGTGACACGCGATTTATCATCATGGAAGTGGACACTTCCGTGATGATAATTTTGGTAATGTCATGGAACACTTCTACGACAGCACATGTATGACTCTCTTGATTCTGTCATAAATTTGTCATGGATGTACATGCATGACAAAAAACGCGACCTACTGTGACAAACACGTATCATCACGGAAGTGTATTTTTTTTGTAGTGTGATGTTAAGATGCCATCGCTTGAGGGCAATGCTTGGGCAGGAGCAAATGGAGATTGGGTTCTTTACATTGGGTCCAACTGCGAGCGGGAACTTGTGAATGTGTACACTCGTGACCGGGTTCCACCTCCAAAAATCTCAGCAGACTGCCCAGAGGTTGAGCACACCAGTATTGTACGCACGTTCAAATACAATCATGGTGACCGTCTTCTACGAAAGATAGCAATTTCTCAAGTTCCCACCCGCTCTTGGAATTACAACAACTATGAAGTTGTTGCTATCTTCGACAAGCTTGTTGCCGTCGTTGCTGGTTTGACTCAATGGACATTGCTCAAAAATCAGTTTCTATACACGGATGAGTACTGTGATGCAATTGAATACGAGGGCCTTGTGTTTGCTGCCACCACTCGTGGCACTGTTTTTGCATGGAATCGTTATGATTTCGGTATGTTTGTCTTCCACCATAATTATAATTGTTTCATCCACATGCATGCGGTTTAGCAATTTTGCCTTTACTAATTAACCTTCTTCTTGTGTTTCCAAGGTCCTGTGAACATTCCACCACCTATACTTGAAAATTTTTATAACCAAGGGGGAGATGACGATGGTGATGATCACGAGCATGAGGATGAGCAGCGCCCATATACTCATTGGTGCTTGGCAACTAATTCCGATGGATCACCTCTTCTCGTGTGTATACAACCCACTGATGATGTTACTGCTAAGGAAGCAGGTGTATTCTCCCATGGTCGCACTCTCCAGACCTATTGCAACACCCGCTGCATGGTATTCGGGATGGATACTAGTGTGCTAGCGCCAACACCTTCTCCCTAGTACAAAATTGATAGTCTTGGATAAAACTCGCTCTTCCTTGGACAAAACTATCCGATGATGGTGAAAGGCGATCCAATTGATGTTGACACAATGTTACTAGCACCATTTATGATAAGCAACTGTGTCTATACCTCGGACATTAGCGTGGTTCCCTACCCTGGTACTCATATAGTAGGCCGCTTCAGCCTGGATGATCAGTCATGCATTGGTCTCGAGATCGACAATAGATGCCCCGTCCCAGAGAATCACTTGTGGTTCAAAGCAACCGTTTCCAATGCCGAGGAATGGTTGAGTTGAAGTTCATTTCATTGCTTGTTATTTGTTGTGTGGTAAAAACTTTAGTATTTATTATGTATCCTCGTTGTCGATGTGGGTTGATGACCTGTTGTATGTAATAAAATGATATGCCTGTGATAAACTTACTAAATTTATGAATGGCTTTCGAGTTGCTTCTATGAGTGACTGGTGCGACGAGGCAAAAAATATTTTTCGAATACATAATTGTACGTCCATTGCAACAGGTTATCAGATGAGGCCAATCAACAATGCTTCGCGTGTCGTGCGGGTGTTTTTACTATAGCCATATTGTACTACGTAACCAGCAGCTCGAATCCTCGATACTAGTACTATATAGCAAGTAGTAGGAGTAGTAGGGTGGCATGGACTAGAACAAGCATTCACGTCCAGGAGTACAGCACACGCCACCAGCATGACTTCCATCTGACACCATATTTCTTGGAGTCCGTGCTAGAGCAATCTCTTCAACCTCATCATTTCTCTAACTCAGCCATCGTGCGGCGGGCGAGGTGGGGTTTGCCGATAGTCGGTTTCCTCAACTGCGGTCCCACTTGTAAGGCCAACTCCAATGCTCTATCAATATATGGATGTACTCTTCCTCCCAATACAAAAACTTGCATCCATTCTACTCCCTCCGTTCTACTGCCTCCGTCCTGGTTTATAGGTCCCCTTTGTAGTTTGTGTCAAATTTTGACTAAAGATTTAACTAACAAAATGTTAATGCATGTCAAGAAAAATTATCTCATTGGATTTGTATTTGAACATAGTTTTCAAAAATATAATGTTTGGTGACATGCGTAAACATTTTGTTAGTTTAATCTATGGTCAAAATTTGGCACGAAATATAATGGGGACCAATAAACCTAGACGGAGGTAGTGTTTGTCAAAATATATATGTATCTAGACATGTTTTAGTATATAGGCACATCCATTTTTGGACAAATGGAAGTCATGTATTTTGGAACGGAGGGAGTACACAATAATTTTTTTAAGTTAACACAACTAGTCTAATCCAAGAGCACAACCGAAGATTTGGTCGGGTTGTTCCTCCTTTTGCCGACACGTGGGACATCCAGCATCCAGGTCGTGTCATGAAAGAAAATAGACTGGTAGTTGATAAGTTAAAGCCACGAGATGTGCATATTGGGTTAAACTATAAATCGAATCTTACTACTCTTGAGTAACTCCAAAAGCGGCCACCGAAGATCTTTCTTGGACTTGTATTTCATCACCAGCATGTCGAGGTGAAAGATGTGCAGGTTCAGTGGGTCCTCTTGCATTTTCACTGACATGTGGGGCCGCATGTGAGCAAACAGACGATGGGCTCCGCGCATCCGCTGGCTGGCTGAGAAGAGATGTAGAGGAGGGCTGAGCAGGGACTGCAGGAAATTTTTTCTACGTAACCAGCACCTTGATATTCGCGTGTGGTTGTTTCTAGAATAAAAAAAGGAGGTACCTCTACTTATGTTACTCCCACTATGCCTAGCCTAAGGTTAGTAGGTGACCTTGCGCTTGGCTCTTCGCCTCTTCCGGAAGTCGATGGTTCTACAGTAGTGCTTCTGGCAATTTGACACCAAATGAACTGCTACACGTCCACCGCTTGTAAGCAAAAGTTTCTCCTCGTGCTACGAGCCACCGCGCACGCGTTGGCGAGGGAGAAGGCGTAATCAAGCTTCTCGTCATTCTGCGATTTGACGAGACACATCAAAGTTATTTACTAGTAGTACGTACTCTCTCCAAAAAAGGCTTGACCATGTCATTGCTACCATCATGTGCTCCATCGTTGAGTACGTGCACTATTCACGTGCCATTCATGTGCCATCGAGGAGAAAAAATATTGCGTAGGTGCCATCGAAGTGCACGGCTCACTTACGGAAAACGGTTTCCCCCCGCTTCCCCCCCCCCCCGCAGGACTCACTTATGCACTGCTTATCTGATTATCTCCATTTTCTTGCATGACACGTGCACCTTGATGCTAGATGTCTCGCGTGTTGGGAAAAGGATGAACAAAGCTCACGTAAAAGAAAAGAGTTGAAGAGCATAGATTCCTGACGACCGAGGAGGAGCAAGGAACCTCGTGGTGGAGCGTCTGCAAGGAACCTTGCGCGTTTCCCCCTGTTTTTTGCCGCCTGCCACCTATAAACAACTAAAAGAACATGAACTTTTCGCTAACCACTAGAAACGGTACATCATGATGCTAAGTTGAAGATGTTTTATACTTCCTCTGTTCCCAAATATAAGTCTTTTTAGATATTTCAGTAAGGGACTACATACGAAACAAAATGAGTGAATCTACACTCTAAAATATGTACACAAGCCAACGTGCTAACTCCATCCGATCCAACTCATGCACATACGCGCACAGCATGGACCACACAACGCACGTACACAAGACGTGCATGCACACACGCTCGGCCGCAGAATGCACATGAATAACACATGCATGCGCACACACTCGGCTGCCTGGAGGCGTGCGCCATCCGCGGCGATGTCCGGTTTGTCGTGCTACGGCGAAGCTCGCACGCAACTGCGCATATGCATCTCTTGCAGCACCTCTTTGCCGTCGTTGCTCAACTACTAGTCGGAGACAAAGACGACCGCAGCCTCGGCCTTAGAGCTAGCACCGATGGAAAAACACGCACACTGCACGCACACAAGCACATACGGAGTGCCCACTACGTGGTGGTGGTGCGTCCCCAGTCGCCTCTACTCCTTCTGCGTATGTTGTCTATCAAGGCGGCTGCATGCTAATGATGATGTGGGTGAGATCTTCTAGGACTCAGATGATGACGAGGAAAATATGAGACACAAGGTGACATACACCATCAAGGTCCACGGTCAAGGGGGTGCTAGCAAGTGCTTAGATGTGCTTAGAGCAAGTACAATAGAGCTGAGTCAGTGGGCCATAAGGAATAAACAGTAGTATATTTCTGCTTAGTTGGAGGAAAATGAAGAGGAGAGAGAAGGTAAGCGGGCTCTTCGTGAAGAGCCAGCTCTAGCACGTGCTCCTAGGCACTTTGTACATGTTGACTATAAGATGGGCTGTAGGCTTATAGCCAGCAGCTGGCTATACTATTAATGCTCTTTAGATGAGGTGCTAAGTGCATTAAATGGCTTAGTAACTCAAGTGTTCAATGCATAGGTGCTTAGTTTATTGGTGCCACAGCATATTTTATGCCTACGTGGCAGGCTTAGCAGCTATACATGGTGGAGCACTGGGAGAGGCCAAGGCTGGTCATAGTGGGGAGTAACTTGTACTGTAACATATTACTATGTTACTCTAAACATCTCTATAAACCGCAAAGGAGGGAGTAGTAACATAGACTAGTGTCATATGCAGAGTATGGGAGCTCATGATATTTCCCCGTCCGGACCGATCCCTAGTTGGCTTCTCACCTTCTTGGCCCAACAAAAACCCCTCCCCCCTCCCGCGCACGCTTCCCGCCCGGCGCCAGCTGAACCCGCCGCTCCACATTCATGGCAAGTCAGGGCGACGCTACCTCTCACTGCTTCCACCGTTGAAGCGGCGCGCCGACCGAGGGCACCGCCCGCTGCACGCCTGGCATTTCAGACTGCATAGTGGATAGTAACTTTTAGAGCAAGTACTATAATTAGATGACATAAGCAGGCTATAAGGATTTAAATATAGTATTTGTGCTTAGTTGAAGGAGAGAGAAGAGGAGAGAGAATAGAAGCGGATTGTAAACGTGTAGCCGGTTGTACTCCAACATACTCTACTTTGTGAGACAAAAGGTGGGGCCATTATTAATGATATTGTATTTATACTAAAGGGACTAACGAACGCCTTAATTACTCCGTTTTTTTAGACAAACCTTGGTGGGGCTATTATTGACTTTTTTTGAGCTATTATTGACTTGGACGTGGGGTTTGGGGGCCAAAGGCCTACTATTATTCTCCGACCTGACATGCTCTACCCTAGCCGCCGCTGTATCATATGGTTTTGCAGCGTTCTAGATCTTAGCGCCGCCACACAATTCTTCTCTAGCCCTCCTTCTAGCGTGCACCGCGAGAAGGGACAGCAGTCCTCCGAACCCCGCCTTTCGTGATCCTGTACGGGAGAGGGGCGATCAGGTTTTTGGGGAGCACACTCCTGTGACTGTTGCAAGCGACGACTTCCTTAACGATAGCCTTCTTCCCTGACCTTGGTAACCTCTTCATCAACGACATGAGTGACAACATCAACCACATCGGTTCTGCTCCCGCTGAACAGTATGTGATTTTGTCCTCCTAGTTTAGTCCGCATAATTACTTTGATGTTTGCAATTGTCGTCATGATCTATTTACTGCTGATTCGGATTAAATCTCATACTATATTGCTCATATATTCAACAATCCAATCCAAAAACCTGATCACAGGCAATTTACTCCGAGTGGTTTTGCTACGCTTTTGAAGCCGCCTACTTTTAAGGGGGTGCAATATAAAAGGTGGCGCACAAGAGCAGTATATTGGTTTCAGATCATGTACTGCTATGACGCCACTAAGGGTAAGCCTGAGGGCGATCTTAGTCCTACACAGCAGGAAGCTTTTCAGAACATGGATACCCTCTTCAAAGCCGCCCTGCTGAGTGTTCTTGATGATTCCATTATGGATTCATATATGTTGTTTGACAGTGGCAAAGACATGTGGGCTGCACTCGAGGCCACGTTTGGGCCCTCGGGCGCTGGGAACGAGTTGTACGTCATGGAGCAATTCTGTGACTACAAGATGACTGATGAGCGCTCTGTTGTTCAGCAGACTCATGAGATACAGTCACTCTCTAAGGAACTTGAGTACTTTAAGTGTGTGTTGCCGGACAAATTTGTTGCTGGGACCATCATTGCCAAGCTTCCACCTTCGTGGAACGATTTTGCTACTTCTCTGAACAACAAGAGACATGAGTTTTCTGTTTTGGATCTCATTAGCACTCTTGATTTTGAAGAGAAGGCGAGAGAAAAAGACGCACGTGCTCGGGTCGCTGAGGGAGCTTCTAGTGCCCACATGGTACACGAGAAGAACTTCCAGCCCAACCAGCCCCAAAACAACAAGAACAAATCTCAGGGGAAAGGCAAGTTTGATGCAAAGAACAAGCCGTCACATTCTACCAACTTCAAGAAGAATTCTCACAATGGGAAGGGATGCAAACCTCAATTTTGGTAGCACCGCACAAAATTATATGGCTGCATCTACCTGTTGTCAGCTAACCTCATGGTGCTCCAGGTATTCCTATATTACCTGTTGTCAGCATAACTAGGTACAATGACCACCGCAAGATGAAATTAGCGTATTCGTACGTTGACTTGCTGAATGCAGTGCGGAACGATCCTGTCATGTGTGGAGGAGCAAACAAGCAGTGCAGCCGAACGTGGAAATCAACCCAGGACTTATGAAATTATATGTAATCTTCCTCAGGCAGGTCAGTATCCCCTTCGTCGAGATGATCGTGTTTTGTCATGCCGAGCTATTGATATGTGCTACTGTTTTGGAACACCGTTTAAGTATAGCTACTGTTTTCCTATCTTTTCAGATTCAGGACAATGAATATGATATCAGGCGAACTGCACAATATGGGCCCATGTTGAGTCATCTCTATTGCCTCATGTGTTTGCTGCAAATGTGTCAGCATCAATTGCAAGATGAGGCAGCTAGCTAGCTGTGGAGTTGCCAACATGCTCAAAGTGCTCGCAACATTGAGAAGAAACAAGCATGCCCAGGAAATTAATGCGTGCGTAGGGAGGCCCTTTTCTCAGAGAAGCATCGACCGATTTTCTTTATTTCCACACCTTCTCACAGTTTTGTATATTGGTTATAGTATGGTGAATCATTGAGATGCATAGACATGCTGAACTTTTGTTCTTCTGAATGTTAGTTTAATGTGAGTGTCTGCATCCAGTACCGCATCCTCTAATTTGGTGGATGCACACAAAGAAAATAAATCTCCTTAATTTACTCCATAACCACCCTATTAAATAGGCCTAGTAACAAACCAGATGCATGAAGTGGCCGGCGGGCATATGCATCCTGCATGCATGGCCAGTCATGCAGCAACACAAAAGAAGAGAGCGGTTATTGGGAAAAAGCGAGTAGTTAGTGCAGCGGGCCTTATAAACACGAACAACTCGCTCTCTCGCTTCCGTCTCCCCACCTAATTCCCCCCGCTCCCCAATCTTCCTCACTCGTCCAGAAAACCCCGCCCACCTTCTTCCTCACTCGTACAGAAAATGCCTGCTCCTCTTCTTCCACTCCTATAGAAATCCCTAGTCCTCCTTCTTCCCCACTCGCACTGCCACTAGGCTCGTCTCTGGCTGCTCTGCTCAAACCCGTGAGCTCGGCGCGACGCCCACAAGGAAAATGGAGTCGGCTGGCCCCAGTGCCAAGAAGATGAGGCTCCCGCCAGCCGCGACGCCGGTTGTAGATCATGCACCCGGTAGAGCAGGGAGAACCGGCGAGCCCCCCTCCCACCCGAATCTGAGGAACCGGTAGAATCTCTGGTGGACCGCATCAGCGATCTCCCGGACATCATCCTTGAGGAGATCATCTCGCTTCTCCCCACCAAGGATTGCTGCCGCACACAAGTCCTCTCAACTCGGTGGCGCCCTCTATGGCGCACCGCTCCCCTCAATCTCGACTGTCGTCAGATATCTGTCCTTCCTAAATTTGATCTCATAAGAGCCATCGTCTCTTCTCACCAGCAGGGCCCTGTTCAATGCCTTTGCATCCTGACAAGCTACCTGCTGTCCATACCCGGCAAGGTGGACGCTTGGCTGATAGCCCCTAAATTCGGAAAACTCCAGCAATTTGAGTTCTACCATTACCACGAAAGTTTCATACCACGAACATACCAAGAATTCGTGCCCACACCACCGTTGTCCATCTCGCGGTTTTCCTCCTCTCTCCACACCGCCACCTTCGCCCGGTGCCATCTACTAGACGATCTGGTTCAAATGCTTCGACTCCCACTGCTAAGAAAACTTTCGCTTGTGGTGGTTTATTTATCGGAGGCCTCACTGCACAGCATCATCCACTCCAGTTGCCCTGCCCTAGAGCGCTTGCTGATTGTTTTGGGAATAGAAATCGGTATCAGTTGTCTCCAAATAATGTCGCCTCACCTTAAAAGCATTGGAATTTGTTTTGAAGGACAACAGCTCATCATCGAAGATGCCCCTTCACTTGAAAGGTTGCTCCTTCATAATTGTTATACACCTTCAGAAATAACTGTAGTCTCTGCACCCAAACTGGAGACCTTGGGTGTAATTTGTGACCCGTTTAATAATCACAAGGAGTTGGTGTTCGGCTCCTCACCTTTTCAGGTACCATATATTATCATCTACACATTTGTAGTCATATGCTGCATTTTTCATTTGTGCGCATAAGTTTTATATCATCTTGGAGTACACTTTGGGTACTAATATTATGTTATATGCTCAATGAAGAGTTTGTCCATTGATAGCCTATCAATGCTGCTGGATTCTGTCAAGATCATATATATCAGAATGTATAGTTTTGATCTGGACATAATTATTGGCTTGCTGCGATGCTTTCAATCTCTGGAGAATTTATACATAGAGGTGATGATTTCATGCACATTGAAATCCCGTATATATTGTACTAGAATTAACTGTTCAACTGTCGTTCTTTCGACATACTCTTTTTTTAGACCTTAACTATTTTCAATCTTCATGTCTACTTAGGCAGAACACATGGAGAAAAACATATAACCAATCGTTGGCATAATAAGCACAAGGATTTTCTCAGTTCTCATGACATTCGTTTGAGGACGATATGCATCCAACCAGGCAAACATAAGCTTTGTCACATTCTTCCTATTGAATGCGAGGTTACTATTGTCCATGAGGCTTAATTTTTACAGCAAGAGATTTCTCACGAACGAACATGTTGAACAGCAAAAAAAGAAGTTTTGGGTGGACAAATGGGCTTCTAAACGTGCTCGGCTTCTATTTACAACAAGTTGTAGACATCCTAAAATAATGTTTTTACACAGGATGTTGATTTTATGGATCAGACCGATCCATTTGTTTGTGATTGCAAAAAAGAGTGGTTGGGTTAGATGTTACTGTCATGTTGAATCTGGGTTTTGTCCAAAAATTTGATGAACAATTAATCCTTGGGCTTTTTGTACCATTTGTATGCTTGACTTGCATGTTGTTGCCCTCGTACTCCCCTCCACCTGCCACTACACTGCTGCATCTTCCATGGCTGTTGTTCGTTCCCGTCCGAGGCCTTGTCGTCGTTCTCCGCCTTGGTTAGCTCGCTGTGCTCGCCGCCGTCTGTTGTTGTCAACATGGTCAACAAGCAAGAGGAATCAGGAGATGACTGTACGTGGAGAGGCTGACAGTAGGGACCCACCAGGGTCATTGCATTTCGCAAGCAGGTGCACCGTTATTACAAGACAAAACAATACTTCCTCCTAATTGTTTGACAACTAGGTTCCACGCCATTGTCAATGTAGTCAATAAACGAGAAAATTACACAACGAGCGGATAACACCAGGGACCCAGCAGCTCACCCAGTTGTTTTTCAGTTTCAGAGACGGAGCTCAACTGCGCGCTGTGCAAGGGCTGTGGCCCGTCTAGCCCACGCTTACGCTTTTATTAAGCACATGACGAGCCCAATTGATATTTTTTTCTTCCTGCAATAGGCTAGACCGGTTCTTTTTTTTTGGAGAATACCAAAACCGAGGCCTACTTGCTTTTCTCAGCCCTGCTGGGCTGCAAATCTTTCAAGGCGAGGAGGGATAAGAAATGGGCTTCCCCAGAAAACGGGCTATAAGTTGTAAGAAATGGGCTGTAAAATTTCAAACCAAAGCCAACCGGCAATTGCATTAAAATATCATTTTTTCAGGATTTCTCTACTCTCTACTCTTATAAAAACCAAAGCCAACTGGCAATTACATTAAAACATCATCTTTTCACCCACAAGATTAACTACTCATACAAATGCATCTTCATGTTCCGTGCAACGAACGGGCATCTTGCTAGTTAAGATTCTAAATTTCATTCATTTTTTTGTGGAGAATTGTTTTTTGAATTTTATTTTGATATAATTTTTTGAAAACTATTTTTAGCGTGACTTGAAATTTCGTGATTAAAAGAGTTCGGACCCCACCGAAATATGCGAAATTTCGTTGATTTTTTTAGCAGTGCCCAGAATATATGGTCTATAATGCTAATAAAAAGAATATGGGCTTCAAATATCCTTAAGAATTAGAAAATGGGCTGTACATTATTTAAAATAATGGCTAATGGGCTTTATGTTGTTTTCCACAGATTTGGAGGCTGACTTCTGGGCCTACTAGGTTGACGATGACGATGTCCTAATTTTTTTTGACGCGTACGCAAGGCTTTGTCAACTTAGTCAACACACAACAATGACTGTTGGATGTCCATCCAATGGCCATCGTGCTTCTTCAATCTCTGATCTTCCTGCTCTAGCTGCCCAAACCAGCGCCGGCGGGCCTGCCTGCTCCCTCCTCCCGTGGCTGGCTGTGCTGCCGCCAGGCCATCCCTCTAACCACCCACACATCCTGTTATTTTCCGGCGACGTCAGCCTCACCCCGCAGTCGACCAGTCAGCGCTCGTTCTCCCCTCAGCGTGGGCATCCGCTGCGGTGGCTTCGCCACCTCCGGGTGGTTCTCTTCCTGGGGCCCACCCTCATCCACCGCGTTTGTGCTCTCGGCGCGGCGAGGTCAACATGGTCAACAAACAACAGCCATCGGAAGAGGTTGACAGTAGGGGCCCACGCAGGAAAATGCCTCCTTATTACGCGTAAAATAATGATTCCTCCACCTGATAGCTGGGACCCACTGGAAGGGTCTCTGTATTTCATGAAAAAAACGTTCCCCCCCCCGCTGTCAGCTCGGACCCACCGGAAATGCCTCCTTATTACGCACAAAAAAATGAATACTCCCCCTGCTAACTGGGACTCACCTTGGTCGGAGGCTGACTTGTGGGCCTACTAAGTTTACGGGGACGGAGGGCTTTGTCAACTTAGTCAATATGAACGACTCTAGCTCAAGTGACCGTACAATGTCCATCCAACGGCCGAAGTGCTTCCCCAACCTCTGGTCTTCATGCTCCAGCCGCCCAAAGCAGCGCCGGTCGTGCCGCGTGCTCCTGCCTCCCGTAGCCGGCTGTGATGCCGCAGAGGCCTCACCGCGCCTTACTACTCCCACCGCTGGCCAGGCCATCCCTCTACTCACCCACACCCCCTGTTATTCTACGGCGATGGCAGCCTCACCCTCGTACTCCTCTTCGCGTGGGCATCCACTTCTGCATCTTCCCCGGCTCCGCGTCGTCCCCTTCCTAGGCCTCGCCGTCGTCCACCGTTGTGGTGCTCTCGGCGCGGCGTGGTCAATGTGGTCAACGACCGACTTCCATCGGAAGAGTACTGTGCGTGGAGAGGCTGATAGCTGGGTCCACGGCGGCCGCAAGGAAGTCCCTCCTTGTTACGCGCAAAATAATTATTCCTCCACCTGACAGCGGGGACCCACCGGATGGGCCACCGTATTTCACGAAAAAAACATTTCCCCCTGACTGCTGGGACCCACCAGCTACATCTTCGCACACAAGGAAGTGCGTCCGGGCAAAAAAACGATTCGCCCCCCTGACTGCTGGCACCCGCCAGCTACATCTTTGCACACAAGGAAGTGCGTCCGGGCAAAAAAAAAACGATTCGCCCCCCTGACTGTTGGGACCCACCAGCTACATTTCGCAGGCAAGGAAGTGCCTGACAATCAGGACCCACCTGGTCGAAGCGTACGTAGCATTGTCATTCTGGTCGCAAACGTGTACGTACATACTGGTCGATGTAGAGGCGCGCACGTGTCGTAGTAGAGGTCCGCATGTGTCGATGTAGAGGCGCGCATGTAGCATGTACACTTACTGTCAGGACCCCGACTCGATGTCACATCGATCTAGCCGGTAACACTTCATATCACTTTGCGGCCTCACGCACGGTATTCCCACGGGTGTCGCCTTACCTTTGCCCGGGACCGTTTGCGCCTTTTGGCTCACGTATATGATAGTGTCGCTAGCATCCATATGATAAAGAGCCCGGGCTGACATGACTAGTCGTAAACCCAAAGTGGCACAGACTTACATGGACAGGCATCCATGACCCAGCTTCGAACGTGTCGGTCATCAGCAAGTGGGTCCGGGCTGTAGCACTGGGCTAGCAGGACTCCGGTAAACCGGGCTGTAGCGGGCTAACAGGACTCCGGTACTCAAAGCGTGACATTTCCCCGAAGGGACAGACACAGGAACGAAGAAGGACACATGCCGGCCAGCCTAAGTGTTCCAGAGCAGTAGCAAGCTACCATGGCTCAGCGGTAACACTAGGAGACATTACCCGGTAAGAGAGGCTACTAAAGATAAACAACTAGATAGTCAGATCCCACACATACCAAGCATTTCAATCATACACACAATATGCTCGATATGTGCAAATACAACGAAGCATCACAACATGACTCTATGACACAAGTACTTTATTTAAGGCTCAGGGAGCCATACATATCATACACACAGGTACGGGTCTCACGACCCAACATACAAGTCATACAGTCATACAAGCCAACAGCGGAAGTACTTTGTCTGGGTACAGACAACTAGTAAAATAAAAGAGGCTTGGAAGCCTAACTATACTACGTGGTCCATCACAAGCTCAGGGTCACCACCTGGGTCTTTCGCCTACTCGTTGATGTCAACGTCTACATAGAACCCATCAGAAGGGGTTGCAGCGTCTTCTGTAAAAATGTAGATTATAGCAACATGAGTACAAAGGTACTCAGCAAGACTTACATCAGATCCTACATACATGCATGGTATCAAGAAGGGTCGGTGGAGTTATTGCAGCAGGCCAGCTTTGACTCTTGGCTAGACTATCCTACGATACTCCAAGTTGAAATTGTTTTGCGCACACGAGTCCACTACTCACCACTTCAATACACTACCGAGGATCCACCTCCGTCTTCCTCTGGAAGAGCCATCCTCGGCACTCACACTTATCTTGAGGCTTTTAGTAGTTTCCATTTACTTGTCTATGAACTGTATAGGCAACCAAGTAGTCCTTTACCGCGGACGCGGCTATTCGAATAGATCATGATAACCCTGCAGGGGTGTACTTCTTCATACACGCTCTCACCTCTTACCTTCGCTTACACGACATGTACTCGGCAACCTTCAAGCGGAAGCCCAACGTGGGTGTCGGCCACGACCTACCTAATCACCTAAGCCTCCAGTCCAGGTTTATCGCCTATTCAGGTTCCATCCGCAGGGAGTCCGGCCGAGGTTTCCCATACGGCCCCGAACGATGTGAACAGGGTTCCCGAGATACCTAACGGGTATTCGGTACACCGTGCCACGTACCTACCGCATCACAGCCCACCCCTATGGTCAGCGCTGTCCACGGCCTCCAGTAGGCTACAAACACCAGAAACTACTTGCAACTCCTGGACGGAGAACTAGGGTGAATAAGAAGTCGAGAGGGTCCATTGGTTTCGGGCCCAATGCATGGTAGTAGCTGATTCTTAAATCACACATACAGATCTCAGTGCTTAAGGTCGGCTTCAATGAAACAACCCACCAAGTACTCCTACATGGCCTCTCATCGATACCTTTACCAAATCGTGTTCACCACACCACTCTCCTTACCGACATAACATTTCACTCCAGCCCATCACCCAGATGAACCAGACCTGACACGACTCTAAGCATAGCAGGCATAGCAAGGTAGGAACAACACATACATAGGGCTCAATCAACTCCTACACATGCTAGTGGGTTTCATCTAGTTACTGTGGCAATGACAGGTCATGCAGAGGAAATGGGTTCAACTATCGTAGCACACAGCAGTTTGAATCGCGTTGTCTTAATGCAGTAAAAGAGAGCAGGAGCGAGAACATGGGATTGTATCGATATGATCAAATGGTTGGTTGCTTGCCTGATGGTTCGATGCACTGATATGGTTCTTCGTTAGGGTAATCACGGTACTCCTCGGGGCAGAACCTGTCGCAAAGGACATCGATACACAAGCATCACCAAACAATGTGCAACAATATGATGCATGCATGAAACATGGCAATATGAGTGTGTTGGGCTAATGCAACTAAAACCAGAGGGTTTGAACAAATTTGAATCAAGGATTCAAATTTCAAATTCAAATATGGCCTTTTAAAGTGCTTTTCCTTGTTCTGCTTAAAACATCAATTTAACTTGTTTGATCATGCATGAAAATAGTACAGATGGATAGATTGGATTTTTCTGATCATTTTTCATATATAATTTGTCCAATTTGGAGTTACAGAATAAAAGTTATGAATTTTTGAAGTTTAAATAATATTCTGGAATTTCCTGATTTAATTTAAATCCAGAAAATCAATTACTGCGTCAGCCTGACGTCAGTGTGACGTCAGCAGGTCAACGGAACAGGTCTGGGTCAAACCTGACAGTGGGTCCCGCATGTCAGGGTGATTATTTTAATTAAAATTTGATTAAAACTAATCCTGTTTAATTAACAGGGCTGGGCCCCACCTGTCATTGACTCAGAGGAGTCAACCAGGGCCCACCCGTGGTCAAAGTCAAGTCGGCTGCCGGCGTTTAGCCGCCGGCGAGCCCGACGCGGCGGCGGAAGTGGTTTTGGCCATTTCGGCCACCAAATGGACCGCGGAGGCCACCGGAGTGGAGCTGAGGACAACCCGCAGCTCTTGGCGGAGTCCGTTGGGGTCGGGGTGGCCGGAGTCGACGCCGGCGACGACTTTGGCGGCCACCGAGGTTCGGTCGGAGGTGAACTTGGTGCTAGAGGGTTCGGTGAGGCTCGTGGAGTGGCTAGCTAGGTGCTGTGGGACGCGGTGAGCAAGATGGACACCATCTTGTGGCCGGAGGATGACCAGGAGCACGTCGGCGACGAGGTCCACGGCGGTGGGTGCGGTTGAGCTCCGGGAGGTTGCTACACGGCTCGGGAGCAAGAACGGAAGGGAGGGGAAGATGGCTAAGCTCACAGTGAGTGCGACGGAGTCCCTGGTGCGGCCGGAGATGGACCGGAGCGACGACGGCGTTGAAGGGGATCTCCGGCGACGGTGAGCTCGGGCGAGGTCGGTGCGGTGGTCTCGGGCGTTGCGAGCGCTCGGGGCTCGGCTGCTCGATGAAGTGGACAGCGGCGGAGCTCCTGGACACGGTGAGACGGCGTGGGGTGGTCGGGGAGCGTGGCTATGGCGAGGTGGTGCGGCGATGTGGCGTCGGCCATGGCTGGGGCGTGCGAGGGGGAGGAGCTGGAGAGGAGAGGGGGTGTCTGGGGGGTTCGGGGGAGAGAGAGAGGCCGATCCACGGCGTTAGCCGGGCGAGGGAGGCGGCGAGGCGGCGAGCAGCTGCGTGGCGAGCTGCGGTGCCGCCGCCGAGCACCTTGGCTGCCTGCCTGGCGAGCCAAGCAGCTCGCTGGAGCGGTGGCCGGGCTGGGCCGGCCAGGTGGGCTGGCTGGTGGGCCTGCGGTGGCGCCAGGTAGGTTTTCCCCCTTATTTTCTGTTTCTGTTTTTATTTAATATATCTGCAACTTTGTTGAATTAAATAAAATACCTAGGCAACTTCAAAAATCACCAAACTATTCCTGGCCCATAGTTGGATTATTTCCAACATGAAACATTTTAGTTTGGAGATATTTGAGCATTTAAATATTTTATATTATTTTAAATGCCCAAATTCAAATATTTATGATTTAATTCAAAAACCCTAGGATGGCCTAGGAAAATGTGCACCACTTTTGGCAGAGGTTCTGAACCAAGACAAAAATGATGGGCATTTTAGAAGGGCATTTCAGGTTCATTGAAAAATTATTTTAGTAACCCTAGTTGGTTTCAGAGGGGACTGGGGGTTCTGTCATCCCCATTTCAAGTTTCTGATGAATGAGTAAACATGATGCAACACTCTAATGCATGACTAGCTAGGGTGTGACAACTCACCCCCACTCAAAAGAATCTCGTCCCGAGATTTGGGTTCCTCCGGGAAGAAGGCGGGATACTCGAGTCGAAGACGATCCTCCCTTTCCCAAGTTGCTTCATCCTCAGAATGGTGCGACCATTGAACCTTGAGAAACTTGATATTATGACGTCGCGTGGTACGTTCGGCTTGATCGAGGATACGAATGGGGTACTCTCGATATGTAAGATCATCTTGGAGATCAAGCGTTTCGTGGTCCACTTCACGGATAGGATCCGAGAAGCAACGCCTGAGTTGAGAAACGTGGAAGACATCGTGAACTCTGGAGAGGTGCGGAGGTAGTTCCAACTGGTAGGCAACTTCTCCTCGTTTGGCAAGAATGCGAAAAGGTCCAATGTAACGAGGAGCCAATTTGCCTTTGATACCGAAACGATGGGTTCCCTTCAGAGGGGTGACCCGAAGATAAGCCTTCTCGTCAACCTCGAAAGTCATAGCCTTATGTTTTCGGTCATATTGACTCTTTTGACGAGATTGGGCTGTTTTCAACTTTTCACGAACGATACGAACTTGTTCTTCTGCTTCCTGAATCATATCCGGGCCAAAGAATTGTCTTTCCCCGGTCTCTGACCAGTTAAGGGGTGTTCGACATCGTCGTCCATAGAGAACTTCAAAAGGGGCTTTACCCAAGCTAGATTGATAGCTGTTGTTGTAAGCGAATTCGGCAAATGGAAGGCACTTCTCCCAGTCCATTCCGAAAGAGATAACGGAGGCTCGAAGCATGTCTTCTAGAATCTGATTGACGCGTTCCACTTGACCACTCGACTGAGGGTGGAAAGCGGTGCTAAAGGAGAGACGGGTTCCCATAGCATTTTGGAAACTTTCCCAAAATCGAGAGGTGAAAAGACTTCCTCGATCCGAGTTAATTTCCAAAGGAACACCATGGAGAGACACTATTCGGGAGATGTACAAATCTGCCAGCTGACTAGCGGTTATACTCTCACGAACAGGTAAGAAATGAGCTACTTTGGAAAGACGATCGACCACGACGAAGATAGCATTATTCCCTCTCTTGGTCCTGGGAAAACCGGTAATGAAATCCATACCAATTTTATCCCATTTCCATTCAGGAATAGCTAAGGGTTGAAGGGTGCCAGCAGGCCGTTGATGCTCTGCTTTTACACGACGACAGACGTCGCAATTTGCAATATACTGAGCAATTTCTCTCTTCATCCTAGTCCACCAGAACCTCTGGCGTAGGTCCTGATACATCTTAGTACTACCGGGATGAATGGTGAGAGGAGATTCATGAGCTTCCTTAAGGATCAATCGCCTCAGGTTGCGCACTTTGGGAACCACTAGTCGATCCCCGAAGTATACGACCCCTTGATCATTAATGGAGAAGCAATTCGCAATTCCTTTCTGAATGTTTCTCTTGATGCGGGAGATTCCCGGATCTACCTTCTGTGCTTTGATAATTTGATCCGTAAGGGTAGGTTTTGCCACCAAGGTGGAAAGAAAACCTTGAGGTACAATGTGAAGGTTAAGCTTCCGAAATTCCTCATGGAGAAGCGGTTGACTTTGTTGTAACATCAGGTTGTTACAATAAGATTTACGACTTAGCGCATCAGCCATGACGTTGGCTTTCCCTGGGGTGTAGGTTATTCCTAAGTCGAAGTCTGTGATCAATTCAACCCAACGTCTTTGCCTGAGATTCAGATCCGGTTGGGTGAAGATGTACTTCAGACTTTGGTGATCAGTGAATATTTCGCAACGATTACCGAGGAGGTAATGTCGCCAGGTCTTAAGTGCATAGACTACGGCTGCAAGCTCTAGATCATGAGTAGGATAATTCTCCTCATGTGGGTGCAATTGCCGTGAAGCGTAAGCAATTACGTGTCGATCTTGCATGAGAATGCAACCTAGTCCTTGTCGCGAGGCGTCGCAGTAGATAACAAAGTCCTTGGAGAAGTCTGGCGGTACCAGCACGGGAGCAGAGGTCAGGCGTCTTTTCAGTTCCTGAAAGCTGTGCTCACATTGTGGAGTCCATTCGAACTTCTTATCTTTCTTGAGGAGTTCGGTTAGAGGTTTGGCAACTTTGGAGAAGTTCTCGACAAAGCGACGGCAATAGCTCGCTAAGCCTAGAAAACTCCGAACTTGCTTGACCGATTCAGGTGGAGTCCAATCAAGGACGGCTTGAACTCGCTCAGGGTTAACAGCAATACCTTTACCAGATATTACATGACCCAGATAGGTCACTTCTGACAACCAGAATTCACATTTCGAAAATTTGGCATAAAGGCGATGCTCTCGAAGTTTCTTCAACACTAGCCTTAGATGTTCGGCATGTTCTTCCTCGTTCTTGGAGTAGATGAGTATATCATCGAGATAAACTACGACGAATTTATCCAAATACTCCATGAAGATTGAGTTCATTAACCGAGAAAAGGTGGCTGGAGCGTTGGTTAAACCGAAGGACATGACGGTGTACTCGTATTGGCCATAACGAGTAACAAAGGCCGTTTTAGGAATGTCCCCGTTTCTGATTTTGATTTGATGGTAGCCCAACCTCAAATCCATCTTGGAGAAGACTGAGGATCCAGCGAGCTGATCATACAGGTCGTTGATCCTGGGAAGTGGATATTTGTTCTTGATTGTGACCAAATTGACAGGTCGGTAATCTACAACCATCCGGTCCGTACCATCCTTCTTCTTGACGAATAGGACGGGGCAAGCCCACGGAGATGAACTAGGGCGGATGAAACCCTTTTTCAAGGATTCATCGAGTTGTTTCTTAAGCTCGGCTAGTTCTAGGGGTGCCATCTTATAGGGTCTTCTAGCAATCGGAACGGTTCCGGGATGAGGTCTATTACGAACTCAACATCCCTGTCAGGTGGAACACCTGGCAATTCCTCTGGAAAGACATCCGGGAAGTCACGGACTACCGGAACGTCCTCAAGGTCTGGCAAAGGGCTGGCGTTAAGAGAATATAATTGTCGCTTGGCTATTCGGGTCAAGACATTGACTATCTTCCCCGAAGGATGGGTGAGTTGAACAGTCCTAGAGAAGCAATCAATTTTGGGCTTGATGAGCTGACATCCAGTCCATACCCAGAATGATATTAATATCTGAAGATTTAAGGGCTATCAAAGATGCGAGAAAAACAAGTCTGTCGACTTGCATTTCGTTTCCATGGCTTACTCTAGAAGTTTGCCATTTGGATCCCGGAGTTTGAATTACCATAGAGGTTGGCATGTCACAGAATGCAACGTTATGCAAACGAGCATAATTTTCGGATATAAAAGAATGAGAGGCTCCTGTATTGAAAAGAACAGATGCCGGGTGGCAATTAACAAGGAGCATACCGAGAACGACGTTGGGATCCTCTTGAGCTTCTTCGGCAGAGATACAGTTGACATGGCCACGTGAAGCGGTGACCGGTTTAGCATGAAACACTTTCCCTGTCGGCTTGCCACGGCCAACAGCTTTAGCAGATTGATTGGGGTTGGTCTGGGGACACTCACGCATATAGTGACCAGATTCCCCACACTTGAAACAAGTCACGGAACTGGTACGTGGAGGAGCATTGTTAGATGGACCCCCATAGGGCTTGGCCGGTGCAGACTGTTGAACAGGGCGAGGCGCCTGGAAAGATGGCCTCGGTGTGAACCTGGGTGGCAGGGCGGTGTTGGGTACCCACACGCGGCGCTTCTGAGGACCAGCACCGGATGAGGAACCCATATCACGGCCATGCTTGCGTGTTGCGTCATAGTCAGTCTGACCAGTTTCAGCACTGATGGCTTTATTGACAAGTTTCTGAAAAGATGTGCACTCATGCAGACGGAGGTCGCGGCGAAGCTCAGGACTAAGTCCCTTACGGAACCTTGCTTGCTTCTTGGCGTCAGTAGACACTTCCTCAGTTGCATATCGGGCGAGATTACCAAACTCCCTGCTATAGGCATCCACAGAAAGTCGGCCTTGGGTGAAATTGCAGAATTCCTCACGTTTACGGTCCATGAGACCCTCCGGAATGTGATGTTCACGGAAAGCCTCGCTGAACTCAGCCCAAGTAGTGACATGGCCCGCTGGGCGCATAGCTCCATAATTCTCCCACCATAGACTGGCGGGGCCTTCAAGATGATATGCAGCAAAGGTGACCTTGTCAGCCTCCGCTACCAGCGCGGAACGCAGTTTGTGAGAGATACTGCGAAGCCAGTCATCAGCGTCGAGAGGCTCGACGGAGTGGTGGAACGTGGGTGGATGCAATTTGATAAAATCACTGAGTGACACCACGTTAGCCCTCTGATGGTGTGCTGTATTCTGTTCAATACGCTCCAACAAACGGTTTGTCTCCCGCTTGTTTCTCTCAGCTTCCATCATAACCTCGGCTAGTGAAGGAGGATGAGGCAGATTTTCATTCCTGGCTTCACTGCCTTCGGCCTGCTCTTGGGAAGCAGGGTTAGGCGCGCGTGTTGACCATCCTAGGTAAACAAGACAATGATTTAGTCAGAATGATAAAATTCCGACATAGGATACATAATGTAAGGAATAACTCGGAATGCAAGATGATCATCCGTATGACATGGTAGATACAGAAACTGCTTCTTTATTCCATCGTCATACACACCATACAGGTTTAGTACAAGACCAAACAAAGTACTATTACGGTGAAAAGAGGATTACATCTCATCGGAGGCATTCCAAGCTCCTATACATTATTTTTCTACATCTCCGGAAAGAGTACAAACTAGGTCATATCCCACGAGTCACGCGGGACGATAGACGACACAGCTAGTGCGAACTAGGGATACTACCACTAACTCAGACCGATCCGTAGTAGTCCTCGTAGAAGTCACCTCCATAGCCTGGAAGCTCAACATGATCATCCGGAAACAGACGGTCTCGCGGAGCTTGTGGACCATAGGGGCTAGGATGAGGCCTTGGACCAACAAACGGTGGCCTGCGGGGACCGCGAGGTGGGGTGATGCCTCCTACATCACGCCAAACCATCACGTCTGGCAGAGCAGATCTCACAGGATAGAGATCGCGCATATCTGAATATCCAGCTTGCACCGCCGGTGCGAACCGAGTCAAAGTGGCCCAGTGGTCAGCACGGGTATTGAAGAGCTCTAACCTTAAGGCCCGATTTTCACGGTCCTTATCCTCGAGCATCTCAGCAGTGGTGCGAGTCCGTGAATCCTCCTGAGTGGAGTCAGCATAGATAGCCTGGAGATACCCTTGTGCTCCCGGAAGTGATCCTGGCATATACCGGAAATCAGAGTCCCGAAATAAACCAGATCTGACTCGCATAATGGTCATCATAGAGTAGGCGGCGTCCTGCACAGCCATCTCAATGGTAACCCCGAGTCCATAGGAACAGTGAAGAGGCTCGGTGGATCCAGGATAAGATGGAAATATCCTGACAGTGCAGAGATACTGGCTTTGATTGAAGTCCCGGAATTGCTCTTCGACCGTGTACTCAGGATACCAGCGATATCCAGCCTCAGTCATTACCCTGACCAACTTAGCAGTATGGCCGGGTACAGCTAGGCATCGAGTCAGGCGAACCACTTGATTGAGGTCGCGAGTGGCCATCTGAAAGCACAATCATAATGCAAGGGCATTAGAATTTCTAGCAAAATTTCGGCAGCATAACAGCTGTAAATGCTCAAAAAGGATTTTGAGACATTTGACAAAGGATTTCGTACACACTCAACATCATCATCTCAAAGTTCTGAAACCATTCTGGCAACATAATGTGGTAGTAGAACTGAACTAGGCTTGTATCCATCAAACTTATAAGGTACTACTGATTAGTAACACGTGATCCTGATAGAGAGAATAGATCCTAATTCCTTAACCCCCGGTGGAAGAATGGACTGACTCAGATCAGAAAGTCATAAGGTATAAGGAGTAAAAAGAGCCTTACGTTCCAACCCACAAACAATTCCCCTACATATAACTAAAGAATTTCTAGACTCAACATCGACCAGTTTGGCTTGGAGAACCTACAGGCAGTCCGGCTCTGATGCCAACGCTGTCAGGACCCCGACTCGATGTCACATCGATCTAGCTGGTAACACCTCATATCACTTTGCGGCCTCACGCACGGTATTCCCACGGGTGTCGTCTTACCTTTTCCCGGGACCGTTTGCGCCTTTTGGCTCACGTATATGATAGTGTCGCTAGCATCCATATGATAAAGAGCCCGGGCTGACATGACTAGTCGTAAACCCAAAGTGGCACAGACTTACAGGGACAGGCATCCATGACCCAGCTTCGAACGTGTCGGTCATCAGCAAGTGGGTCCGGGCTGTAGCACTGGGCTAGCAGGACTCCGGTAAACCGGGCTGTAGCGGGCTAACAGGACTCCGGTACTCAAAGCGTGACATTTCCCCGAAGGGACAGACACAGGAACGAAGAAGGACACATGCCGGCCAGCCTAAGTGTTCCAGAGCAGTAGCAAGCTACCATGGCTCAGCGGTAACACTAGGAGACATTTCCCGGTAAGAGAGGCTACTAAAGATAAACAACTAGATAGTCAGATCCCACACATACCAAGCATTTCAATCATACACACAATATGCTCGATATGTGCAAATACAACGAAGCATCACAACATGACTCTATGACACAAGTACTTTATTTAAGGCTCAGGGAGCCATACATATCATACACAAAGGTACGGGTCTCACGACCCAACATACAAGTCATACAGTCATACAAGCCAGCAGCGGAAGTACTTGTCTGGGTACAGACAACTAGTAAAATAAAAGAGGCTTGGAAGCCTAGCTATACTACGTGGTCCATCACAAGCTCAGGGTCACCACCTGGGTCTTTAGCCTACTCGTTGATGTCAACGTCTACATAGAACCCATCAGAAGGGGTTGCAGCGTCTTCTGTAAAAATGTAGATTATAGCAACATGAGTACAAAGGTACTCAGCAAGACTTACATCAGATCCTACATACATGCATAGTATCAAGAAGGGTTGGTGGAGTTATTGCAGCAAGCCAGCTTTGACTCTTGGCTAGACTATCCTACGATACTCCAACTTGAAATGTTTTGCGCACACGAGTCCACTACTCACCACTTCAATACACTACCGAGGATCCACCTCCGTCTTCCTACGGAAGAGCCATCCTCGGCACTCACACTTATCTTGAGGCTTTTAGTAGTTTCCATTTACTTGTCTATGAACTGTATAGGCAACCAAGTAGTCCTTTACCGCGGACGCGGCTATTCGAATAGATCATGTTAACCCTGCAGGGGTGTACTTCTTCATACACGCTCTCACCACTTACCGTCGCTTACACGACATGTACTCGGCAACCTTCAAGCGGAAGCCCAACGTGGGTGTCGGCCACGACCTACCTAATCACCTAAGCCTCCAGTCCAGGTTTATCGCCTATTCAGGTTCCATCCGCAGGGAGTCCGGCCGAGGTTTCCCATACGGCCCCGAACGATGTGAACAGGGTTCCCGAGATACCTAACGGGTATTCGGTACACCGTGCCACGTACCTACCGCATCACAGCCCACCCCTACGGTCAGCGCTGTCCACGGCCTCCAGTAGGCTACAAACACCAGAAACTACTTGCAACTCCTGGACGGAGAACTAGGGTGAATAAGAAGTCGAGAGGGTCCATTGGTTTCGGGCCCAATGCATGGTAGTAGCTGATTCTTAAATCACACATACAGATCTCAGTGCTTAAGGTCGGCTTCAATGAAACAACCCACCATGTACTCCTACATGGCCTCTCATCGATACCTTTACCAAATCGTGTTCACCACACCACTCTCATTACCGACGTAATCATTTCACTCTAGCCCATCACCCAGATGAACCAGACCTGACACAACTCTAAGCATAGCAGGCATAGCAAGGTAGGAACAACACATACACATGGCTCAATCAACTCCTACACATGCTAGTGGGTTTCATCTAGTTACTGTGGCAATGACAGGTCATGCAGAGGAAATGGGTTCAACTACCGTAGCACACAGCAGTTTGAATCGCGTTGTCTTAATGCAGTAAAAGAGAGCAGGAGCGAGAACATGGGATTGTATCGATATGATCAAATGGTTGGTTGCTTGCCTGATGGTTCGATGCACTGATATGGTTCTTCGTTAGGGTAATCACGGTACTCCTCGGGGACAGAACCTGTCGCAAAGGACATCGATACACAAACATCACCAAACAATATGCAACAATATGATGCATGCATGAAACATGGCAATATGAGTGTGTTGGGCTAATGCAACTAAACCCAGATGTGTTTGAACAAATTTGAATCAAGGATTCAAATTTCAAATTCAATATGGCCTTTTAAAGTGCTTTTCCTTGTTCTGATTAAAACATCAATTTAACTTGTTTGATCATGCATGAAAATAGTACAGATGGATAGATTGGATTTTTCTGATCATTTTTCATATATAATTTGTCCAATTTGGAGTTACAGAATAAAAGTTATGAATTTTTGAAGTTTAAATAATATTCTGGAATTTCCTGATTTAATTTAAATCCAGAAATTCAATTACTGCGTCAGCCTGACGTCAGTGTGACGTCAGCAGGTCAACGGAACTGGTCCAGGTCAAACCTGACAGTGGGTCCCGCATGTCAGGGTGATTAATTTAATTAAAACTTAATTAAAACTAATCCTGTTTAATTAACAGGGCTGGGCCCCACCTGTCATTGACTCAGGGGAGTCAACCAGGGCCCACCCGTGGTCAAAGTCAGTGTCGGCTGCACCGGCGTTTAGCCGCCGGCGAGCCCGACGCGGCGGCGGGAGTGGTTTTGGCTATTCCGGCCACCAAATGGGCCGCGGAGAGCACCGGAGTGGAGCTGAGGTCGACCCGCAGCTCTTGGCGGAGCCCGTTGGGGTCGGGGTGGCCGGAGTCGACGCCGGCGACGACTTTGGCGGCCACCGAGGTTCGGTCGGAGGTGAACTTGGTGCTAGAGGGTTCGGTGAGGCTCGTGGAGTGGCTAGCTAGGTGCTGTGGAACGCGGTGAGCAAGATGGACACCATCTTGTGGCCGGAGGATGACCGGGAGCACGTCGGCGACGAGGTCCACGGCGGTGGGTGCGGTTGAGCTCCGGGAGGTTGCTACACGGCTCGGGAGCAAGAACGGAAGGGAGGGGAAGATGGCTAAGCTCACAGTGAGTGCGACGGAGTCCTTGGTGCGGCCGGAGATGGACCGGAGCGACGGCGGCGTTGAAGGGGATCTCCGGCGACGGTGAGCTCGGGCGAGGTCGGTGCGGTGGTCTCGGGCGTTGCGAGCGCTCGGGGCTCGGCTGCTCGATGAAGTGGACAGCGGCGGAGCTCCTGGACACGGTGAGACGGCGTGGAGACGACGGGGAGCACGGCTACGACGGTGGTGCGGCGATGGTGGCGTCGGCCATGGCTGGGGCGTGCGAGGGGGAGGAGCTGGAGAGGAGAGGGGGTGTCTGGGGGGTTCGGGGGAGAGAGAGAGACCGATCCACGGCGTTAGCTGGGCGAGGGAGGCGGCGAGGCGGCGAGCAGCTGCATGGCGAGCTGCGGTGCCGCCGCCGAGCACCTTGGCTGCCTGCCTGGCGAGCCAAGCAGCTCGCTGGAGCGGTGGCCGGGCTGGGCCGGCCAGGTGGGCTGGCTGGTGGGCCTGCGGTGGCGCCAGGTAGGTTTTCCCCCTTTTTTTCTGTTTCTGTTTTTATTTAATATATCTGCAACTTTGTTGAATTAAATAAAATACCTAGGCAAGTTCAAAAATCACCAAACTATTCCTGGCCCATAGTTGGATTATTTCCAACATGAAACATTTTAGTTTGGAGATATTTGAGCATTTAAATATTTTATATTACTTTAAATGCCCAAATTCAAATATTTATGATTTAATTCAAAAACCCTAGGATGGCCTAGGAAAATGTGCACCACTTTTGACAGAGGTTCTGAACCAAGGCAAAAATGATGGGCATTTTAGAAGGGCATTTCAGGTTCATTGAAAAATTATTTTAGTAACCCTAGTTGGTTTCAGAGGGGACTGGGGGTTCTGTCATCCCCATTTCAAGTTTCTGATGAAAGAGTAAACATGATGCAACACTCTAATGCATGACTAGCTAGGGTGTGACACGTACGTACAGCGGCGAGGGTGCAAGAAAGAAAATACGGCCACGTACGTACATACGGGCAAGGTCTCGAATGCCTACTCGTGCATACGTACATGGCTGGGTCGAAATGGAGAAATAGCGTCCTCATCGTGTTCATGGGGAGGCAACGGAATGCGTCGTGTTCATGGGGAGGCAACGAAATGCGTCGTGTTCATCGAGAGGCAACGGAACGCGTGGGAGCCAACCGACTGGGTCGGAACGGAATGCGTGGTCATGTTCATCGGGAGGGCTTGGACGGAACAGGCGATGGAAACGAGGCCTGGCGTACCGCAAAACAGAGGAAACAGACCTCCTATGGTCGAAACGGGGGTCTTGTTGATCGGGAGGGGTGTGGCGTACCGCAAAACGGAGGAAACGGGCCTCCTACGGTCGAAACGGGGGTCCTGTTGATCGGGAGGGGTGTGGCGTACTGCAAAACTGATGAAACGAACTTGTGTTGGAGCGCTACCGTCGAATCGGGGGTCCTGTTCATCGGGAGGGGTGTGGCGTACCGCAAAACGGGACTCCGCGGGATACTGTTCATCTCCACCGTCAACCTCCTCCAGCCTCCATGGGCTACCGTCGACCTCCTCCAGCCTCCACGGTCTCCTGTTCATCCAGCCTCCACCGTGCGCTACTCCACCGGCTACTGTTCAACCACCCCTCCACGGGCACCCCTCCACCGTCTACTGTTCATCCAGCCCTCCACACCACAGGGTCCTGTTCAACCACCCCTCCACGGCCACCCCTCCACCGTCTACTGTTCATCCAGCCCTCCACACCACGGGGTCCTGTTCATCCAGAGGCAACGCCACCGCTCACTGTTCATCCAACCCCCCCCCCCTCCCGCGCAACGCTCACTGTTCATCCAATCGATCGGCTTTAGTTAGCAACAGTAGCGAAGGAATCGCTCCATCGGGTTCAGTTAACAGCCATCGATCGATCGCTCGGGTTCAGTAACGCGTAGCCTAGAGTGGAATCGCTTGGGTTCAGTTAGAGCCCAACGCCTCGCTCGGGTTCAGTTAGAGCCAACACCTCGCACACACGCGCGTACGTGTATGAGAGAAACGTGCATCGCTCTACCCCCGACCTCCCACCGTAACCGGCAACTCCCCGGAACTTTCCTCCCCCTCGCTTCTACCACGGTTTTTTCCGTCATGGACGGTCCAAAGAATGTCATGCAGCTGCGTCTTCGGCCCGCCCAGGATGAAAAGCCCATTTTCTGTCATGATTTTTTGTCATAGAAGTAGGAGCCCACCACATCTATGATGATACCGGGTTTTGTCACAATTATCATCATAGAAGTGTCATATGTATGACAGAATTTTTTTTTGTTCGGCCCAAAATGTCACGGATGTGTCTTTTTTTGTAGTGGGAAGACATGGAGAAGACAACCTTCCTGACCCCATGTGGGGTGTACTGCTACACTTGCATGTCGTTCGGGTTGCGCAACACGGGCGCAACCTTCCAGCAGCTGATGAACATCGACTTGGGCCGACAACTTGGGAGAAACGCCGAGACCTACATCGACGACATTGTGGTGAAATGTCGGGAGGCAAGGACCTTGATCCAGGATCTGGAGGAGACCTTCGCGAGCCTCCGCCAGGTGGACCTGCAACTCAACCCGGAGAGGTGCATGTTCGACGTCCCTTCAAGCAAGCTGCTGGGCTTCCTCGTGTCCCACAGAGGGATCGAGGCCAACCCAGAGAAGGTCAAGGCAATCGAAGACATGAGTCCACCACAAACCTCAGGGAAATGCAGAAGCTTTCCGGTTGCGTGACTGCATTAGGATGCTTCATCACCAAGTTGGGGGAGCGTGCCCTGCCGTTCTTCAAGTTGATGAAGAAGAAGGGCCCATTTGAGTGGACAGAGGAGGCCGACCAAGCATTTCGAGACCTCAAGATATATCTGACCAGCCCTCCGATGATGGTGGCACCGCACCCTCTCGAGTCCTTGGTACTCTACCTCGCCGCCACTCCCTACTCCGCCAGCACAGCCCTAGTGGCGGTTCGGGAGGAACGCCAGGCCAAGGCCGCATCACACCCAGCCACGACTTCAGCCGTAGCGGCACAAGACCAAGAAGGCCTCGCGAGGACGACGACCTCGGCAGCCAGAGACCAGCCTCAGTAGGAAGACGCCCCAGGGCTGAAGAGGCTGCACAAGGCAACCAGGCGCTGGGGGCTCCATCGCCTCAGGAAGCATCTCAACCTCCGGAGGACACCAGCCTCGTCAGCACACCCACCCTCATCGAGCATCCGGTATACTTCGTCAGCATGGTGATGCGGGATGCAAGGGCACGATACCCCATGCCCCAGAAGCTCTTACTCGCGCTCTTGGTGGCCTCGCGTAAGCTACGACACTACTTTCAAGGTCACCCCATTATGGTCGTCTTGGCCTACCCACTAGAAAGGGTACTCAGGAGCCCCAACTTCGCTGGAAGGGTCGCTGAATGGATCATCAAGTTGCAAGCATTTCAGTTGGAGTTCAGCACAACCAGGGTCGTCAAGGGGGCCGCACTTGTAGATTTTGTGGCAGGATGGACAGAGGCGCCAGGGCTCAAGACGGGCGAAGATCGGTCTCTCTCCCCAGGAAGTGAAGCAACTGATGGCTGGGTCATGTACTTCGATGGAGCATTCTCGCGGCACAGCGCGGGGGCTGGTGCAATGCTTATATCCCCCACTTAGGACAAGCTCTATTACACCGTACAACTTTGTTTCCAGCAGGGCGAGAAAGTCTCCAACAACATAGCTGAATATGAGGGCCTCATAGCAGGCCTAAAAGCTGCAGCAGCACTGGGAGTGAAGCGCCTCGTCATCAAGGGCGAGTCACAACTCCTGTCAACTTCTCCAACATGGTGTACGAGCCAAGGGATGAGCACATGGAGGCATATCTTGTGGAAGTACGCAAGATGGAGAAACAGTTTTGGGGACTGGAGTTGCAGCATGTGCCCCGCGGCACCAACCAAGAGGCTGATGATATCACCAAAAGGGCGTCCAGGCAGCTGCCTCAGGAGCCTGGCGTTTTCGAGGAGCGGCTCTTCAAGCCATCGGCGGCACCGTCACTTTCGAGCATAGCACAGCCTCGGGAAGAACTCCCTCAGCCACCTGCCACAAGAGCCCCGGCTTGTGGCCCAACCTCAGGAGCACGCTTACTCTTGGCATTGGAGCCTTAGGATGGATGCTGGACCACAGAATTCAAGGACTACCTGATGCAAGGGATGCTGCCAGAGAAAGAGGAGGACGCGGAACGCGTGGCCCGGTAGGCCACGACCTACTGCATCCAAGACGGTGAGCTATACTGGAAGCGGCCAAATGATGTTTCCTTGCATTGCATCTCTAGGGAACAGGGGAAGGAATTGCTGGCTGACATACACGGCGGAGATTGCAGACACCACTCATCATCACGGATCCTCGTCGGCAAGGTGTTTTGTAGCGGGTTCTACTAGCCTACGACACTCAATGATGCGATCGAGCTGGTGAAGTCCTGTGAAGCCTGCCAATTCCATGCCAAGCAGATTCATCAACCAGCTCAGGGCCTGCAGGCCATCCCGCTCTCATGACCGTTCGCTGTCTGGGGGCTAGATATCTTTGGGCCTGTTTCCTCGAGCGCCTGGGGGCTACCGCTACCTCTACGTCGCCATCGACAAGTTCACCAAGTGGACAGAGGTGGAAGCTGTCCATACCATCCTAGTCGGTTCCGCAGTCAAGTTCATCAAGGGCCTCGTAAGCCGGTTTGGGGTCCCTAATCGCATCATCACCGACAACGGTTCGTAGTTCACCAACAATCTCTTCAAAATGTACTGTGCTAACCTTGGAACGCAGATATGCTATGCTTCAATGGCGCACCCCCAGAGTAATGGCCAGGCCGAACGCGCCAATGCAGAGGTCCTGAGGGGCCTCAAGACCAGGACCTTTAAGAAGAAGCTGGAGGCCTGCGGCAGGGGCTGGTATGATGAGCTCCAGTCTGTACTGTGGTCAATCCGCACTACCGCCACCAAGCTGATTAGCGAGACCCTATTCTTCCTCGTCTACGAAGCAGAGGAGGTCCTCCCTCATGAGGTCAGGCATCGCTCCACGCGAGTCCTAGTGTTTGATGAGGCGCAACAGGACGCCATGCGGGGGATGGACCTCGTGTTGGGGGAGGAGCGCCATCATGAAGCCACACAACGAGCAGCCAGATACCAGAAGACGCTATGGCGGTATCACTGCCGCAACATCCGCCCTAGGACTCTCAAGGTAGGTGACCTCGTACTCAGGCGGGTGCTCTCCAGGGAAGGGCTTCATAAGCTCTCACCCATGTGGGAGGGCCCATTCAAGGTTGTTCATGTTTCCAGGCCTGGCGCCACGCGCCTGGAGACTCAGGAGGGAGTACCCATCCCAAACGCCAGGAACATCTAGCATCTCCGGAAGTTTTACCCCTGAAGAAAGGCCCAGTGCCTGTGAATAAGGCCCGGTGCCTGTGAAGCTCGTCGCCCGAAGAAACGCCCGGTGCCTGTGAAGAAGGCCCAGCGCCTGTGAAGCTCGCCGTCCGTGACACTCTCACGTAATAACGAGTTGGGGCTGTACATGCCCCGGAGTCTCCGGAGAGCCGCCCTCAGGCCTCGGGGGCTCCCGCCCACACCTAGTGGCAGCACTTAGCTCTGCGCTGGTGAGAAGACGTCAAAGAATAGACTAGGTGCTGGACGCGGATTTTCATTTTCTTTCCGCAGTTGGTTTGTTCTCCCTTGTTTGAACCTTTATGGAAGTTGCTTCTGGTGTTATTTGCCGTCTTCTGCCCCTGTTCTCTATTTTCAGCTTTTGTCTGACTCGTTCTCTCTCTCGCAAACCTCGCGAGGGGGCTGCGCAGGTGCCCTCATGAGCCCTTCCTCTCTTAATTTGTGTGAGGATCTCTCGTTCGAGTTAGCAGCGGGAGCCCCCCTCGCAGTCCATGCCCCTCGGGCATCGCGACACAAAGCACCAGGCCATGGACGGCAATCCTCGCGACCAAGGTTCAGAAATGATTCCCCCAACTGCTTTTTTGTAGCTCTTAAGGCACCCGGTGAGGCCTTATGCAGGCAACTCGCAAGGTGGAAACTACTGCAAACGTCCCAAGCTATGTTGTTCCTACACGCAGACACATAACAATGACACCATAGCACAACACAGGAGCAATAAATGTAGTACGATAATTAGGGGATCATAGTCTGTTGCACGCCCCCACGGGGCCTCATACCTCTCTCTCTCGATGCAGGAAAAGGAGAAAAACAAAATAAAAGTGGCGCGTGCCTTGCAACGGCTCATGAGGAGGGATCTGCGTCGTCTTCCCGAGCTCAATCAGACTCCGCCTCACGCTTCACTGGAGCGCGACGACGGTATGACCCGCTACCGCCCTCGAAGCGGGAGCGGCGGCGTGGTGGCTGATCGCGGCCACCGCCGGAGGAGCTGTCTCCGGAGGAGGAGTCGTTGAAGCTCGACGAGCTGCGGTCGCCATCGGGATCGGGTTCACTTTCGCCCTCATCACGACCGTCGCCAAGGCCGAGCACCTCGTCGCCATCATCATCTTCAGGGCAGCACCCAACACGGTAGCCATCTTCTCCGAACACCCTCACATAGAGGGTCGTGTTGCCGTCGTGCTTGAAGTGGAGGGTGCACCGCCTGCCCAGGCCACGCGCGTGGGCAAACGTCTGCCAGCCCCGGGTCAGGGCTACATTGCCGGCGACGGAGATGTCCATCGTGACCCAGGAGGCCTTGCTACGGCAGCCGTCCGCCTGCAACCAGAGCCCGCCGGGGCCAGCGGCCGGCAGTTCACGGGCGAAGAAGCGAGGGAGCTGGAGCCAGTTGCCGTCCGGGTTGTCCGACTACACAACAAACTCCGGCAGCACCTCCGCCGAATGGAAGCGCGGCCGGGGAGGCCGCGTAGCCACGACACACCTTCCTTCTCCAACTGGGCTGCATGGACATGGGCGGCCACCACCGCGTGAAGGGCCACCCCCGCGGCCACGGGAAGACACGGCAGGGGTCGCGGGATGCTTGCGAGGACGACCATGGCCAAGCTTGGGCGGAGGAGAGCCAGGCCCTTCCTGGCGAACCTTCCCCTTCTCCACGGCCGAGAACCTCTTCACGGGCGCCATGAGGGATGCAGCAAGCAGCAGGAGCGAGGAAGAAGAAGCGAGCAGGCGGAGCAAGAAGAGATGGACAAACGGGGGCTCTTGCCCTTTCGTATTTATAGTCCCGGGGAGGCGAACCGTCTACCTCCATGATCATAGGTAATGCTGACACTTTTTGCATGCGGCAGGGACTCGTCAAATCGGGCAGTTGCCGAGGCAGCGTGGAGAAGCGGAGATGCCACATCCAACTAGTTGCCATGCGGCGACCATGGCCGCAAGCTGTTGGGGCCCGCCGTGCTCCGCACTTGCCCTTTGGCTTCGCTGCTAAGCCAAGTCCGAGCACGCCTTGGGATCAGGGGCTACTGTCGGTGTTCTCGGAACGAGGGTCCCCAAACTTGCCTGCCTGCGGCCTGCTTCGTGGCTCAACCAGTGGCCCAGTATGGCCTGTCTTCATCAAGCAAGCACTCAAGACCCTCACGAGGGGCCATGGCTCGTGGGCGGACGGCGCAAGGCCTTCTCAGGGACGGCCTCACCAGGCATGCTCGCGAGGAGGCGGAGAGATCAAGGCAAGGGGTACCTCGCGAGGTGCTCATGACACAAGCCATGACGATGAAGACCAGGTGGGCGTAGCCTACACAGTGCCCTCGTTTCCTCTTTGGTGCAAAGGGGGCAAGCGCAGGCGCGGAGTACCGAGGCATCAGGCAAAGGTTTCCATATCGGTGCAACGAGACCAAGACCAGCAGAGTGGCAGGACGGAGGTCACCATGGAGCCCAAGACAGTGTCATCACCAGCACCTTTGGCAGTCGAAGACCACCTTTAGTCAGGATAGCTTGTACTAGTTGTCCCCTTTCAAAATGGTCGTTGTTGGATCCCTTCCCGCTCAATATTTGGGAAGAGGACCAGGGCCTCTATAAATAGAGATAGACATCACAGTAGAGGCTATCTGATCCGAACCCAACCCATCTACACACCGCCAAGCACAACAACACCTCTCCTCACGAGGTTGTTCTTCCTCTGTACTGTTCATCATCAGCCCAAGAGGCAATCCAACACACCACACACTGGATTAGGGTATTACACCACAATGGTGGCCCGAACCAGTATAAACCTCGTGTCTCTTGTGTTGTTATGAATCTAGCTTAGCAATCCTAGCGAGGCTGAGGGCCTGTTCCGGTAGGGAGAAGATCTTCGTGCGCACCCCAGAGTTCGAACCTTAAGGGTTTTGCCGGAACCCGATATCTGACAGACATGATTTGGAGCCGATGCATATAATGCCAAGTTAGGGACACTGAAGTGTCCTACAAAGCTATTAGGGCTTTTGTTCAGTGGCACATATGTGGCCGTATAGAGCCCCTGGCAATGGGTGTCGAGGTATGTGAGTGTGACAACTAGAGAGACGGAGTACAGTTTTATAAATAAAATTGATACCGAAAAATTGTCCCTTACTAGGATCCGATTGATACGTCAAAACATGATCTTACAGAGGGTACCATAAGCACCAAAGTCATTTTACATGCCGGGGTCTAATAATAAGGAGAAAAGCTCAGTACAGGTCCTTTAAATAAGGTTTGGTCCGAAGAGTCCTTCGGGTATCCTGCCGCACGTCTGTGCCGCTTTCGCCTTGTAGAGAGGGGTTCCTTAAAGGGAATGATCTTCGGTTAACCTCACGAAACCGGGCTCGAAGAGAATCCTTATAAGTCCGTAGGATATATGGGTTCGAATGCACCTGTGGTAGGAGATAAAAGTAATCAAAGAAAGGTGGAAGGTCATATAGGGTCGAACTGTACTATAGACCTGTCCGTATTGTGCCTCCGTTGATGCCCAAGGTATTTTGAGTGCGTAGGTATGCATGCGTGGTACAAATTCCACGGGTTTGTGCGGCGATTGACGAAGGCGAAACTCATAGTCTAGCTCCGGAAGTACCGAGCCGCCAGCTTACAAGACTGACCAGACTCTTTTCACGAATTCTGGTGGCTTGATGGCCGATGAGTTATGCGTCTTGAGGGGGCCGCTCTGTACTTCGGCTGCGAGAGCCACGGTGTGCTCCTTTGTGCGGAGTGAGCATTCCGTGTTTCCATTGACTATTATGACACCGCATGGACCGGGCATCTTGAGCTTTAAATAAGCATTGCAGGACCGCGTTGAATCGAGCGAAAGCGGTCCGTCCGAGCAGTGCGTGATAGCCACTTCAGAAGGGTACAATATCGAAGATCAAGTGTTCACCACGAAAGTTATTGAGCCCGAGCAATGGGCCTCTACGCCAGGTATTACTCCTTTAAAGGTAGTTTTAGTGGGCTTCATTTTTGACGGATCAATACCCATTTTGCGGACGGTGTCCTAGTAAAGCAGGTTAAGGCTACTGCCACCGTCCATGAGGACTCGCGTGAGGTGGAATCCATCGATGATTTGGTCGAGGACCAAAGCTATTGAACCTCCATGACAGATACTGGTCGCGTGGTCCTTTCGATCGAAGGTGATCGGACAATCCAATCATGGGTTGAATTTTGGGGCAACTGGCTCTACAGTGTAGACGTCCCTTAATGCGTGCTTGCGCTCCCATTTGGGGATGTGGGTGACATAGATCGTGTTTACTGTTTTGAGCTCTGGGGGAAATTGCTTTTGGGCCCCTGTGTTTGGTGGGCGAAGCTCTTTGTCGTCGTCCTTGCTGGGAGGCCTCTTTCCCTTGTGTTTGGCATTGAGCTTGCCGGCCTGTTTAAAGACCAAACAGTTCTGTTGGTATGGTTGGCAGGTTTATCGGGGGTTCCATGAATCTGGCAGGGCCGATCAAGGATTCTGTCCAAACTGGATGCACCATCTTTGTTTCCTTTGAATAGCTTCTTCTGCTTACCCGCTTTTGACCCACTGAATCCGGCGTTGACCGCCGTGTCATCATTATTGTTTTGATGCTTGTGCTTATGGCGTCGTGGCTTGCCATTGCCATCCCTGGCTTTGGAGGTGCCTGGGTTGCTGGTGCTATTGCTTCGACGAGCTAGCCAGCTATCTTCTCCCACTCAAAAGCGGGTCATAAGTGCGGTGAGGGTTGCCATGGACTTTGGCTTCTCTTGGTCGAGGTGTCGGGAGAGCCACTCATCTCGGATGTTGTGTTTGAAGGCTGCAGGGGCTTTGGCTTTCGGACAATCCACAATCTGGTTCTTTTTAATTAAGAACCTGGTCTAGAGCTCCGGGCTGATTCCCCGGGTTGCGGGATTATGTGACTAAGGCCATCGGCGTCTGGGGGCCAAACAAAGGTACCTTGGAAGTTGTCTCTGAAGGCGTCCTCCAAGCCTTCCCAGCTACCAATAGAGTTTTCTGGGAGGCTGTTCAGCCAATGCCGTGCTGGTCCCTTAAGTTTTAGGGGGAGGTACTTGATGGCATGTAAGTCATCACCGCGGGCCATGTGGATGTGGAGAAGAAAGTCTTCAATCCATACCGCGGGATCTATTGTGCTGTCGTATGATTCAATGTTCACGGGTTTAAACCCTTCTGGGAACTGGTGCTCCATTACCTCATCGGTGAAGCATAGGGGGTGTGCGGCTCCTCTATATCGGGCGACGTCGTGACGCAGTTCGGATGGAGTCCGTATGCGGTTTTCGGCCCGGGTGAGGTTGTGCTTATTGCGCCAGGCTTGATGGCCATCTTCTCGCGCTGGTGCACGCCCCCTTGATCCATAAATTGATGTGGTATGACCGGCTCTATTCTCCAGGTCCTGCCGCAGGTCATGCGTGTACCCTGCAGCCGCTATTTCTCTGCCTCTAGGGCGAGGTGGTGTAGGCTGGTGTTTGGCTTTGGTTGCTGCTCTATCCCGGCCATGAGGTGGTTGATCATGCTCGTCAGCTGCGTTACACGCTGTCGGTATAGGCTCTGGGACCTCATCGTCGAATTGGGAGAGCAACCCGCGCTTTGGGTATCTCTTAGTTGGGCGCTCTAGGCCATATTCCTCGGCTGCCAGGACATTAGTCCATCTATCATTGAGTAAGTCCTGGTCAGCTTGAAGTTGCTGCCACTTCTTTTCAGGTTTCTTGTTGTGGCTATTAGCCAGCGCTTAAAGCGTTCTTGCTAGTGGGGTTCCTCTGGCATGATGAAATCTTCGTCGCCAAGTCTCTCGCCCTCTTTGGAGATCGATAGGTAATTACTATCCTCCGAGCCCTCGTTGCAGATAGGATCGTCAGGGTTGACTTTCCCTTCTTCCCAATCATCCTATTCGGATGTTGGCTCGACAGGGGAGTCTTGGTCTTCGGCGTTATCCGGGGTGTTATTGTCTCTGGTGCCGGTATTGCTATCTTTTTCCCGACGCGATTTTGATCGGCGCCGCTTACGTCGATGCTTCGGAGGTGCTTCTGCAGGTTCATCCTCTAGATTCTTCCCATCATCGCCGTCATCCTATTTCGGTGTATCCACCATGTATACATCATAGGAGGAAGTGGCCATCCAGCGTCCGTTGAATGGCGGGTTCTGGCTCTTCTCATCTCTTGTATCATTGTCCATACTGCCGATGTCTTCGGAATCGTAGTTGATCTAGTCGGTTAAATCCTCGACGGTGGCTATGAAGTGGGTGGCGGGTGGGACGTGAAATTCCCCACTCTCAGCCCATAGTACGGGTTGGGTGTAGTTTGACAGTGATTTTTCTGCAATGGCGAGAGACCGCATTAGGTCCAGGGCCTCGTTCAAGAGCGAGGTTTGGACAGAGAAGCGAGAGTCCGTGGAGCGGGGCGGGACAGGAGTTCCCTGGCCAAGAACGTATAACACAGATCTCTAGAGTTTGGAGTTAGTGTTCGGAGGCGAGTCCGGCTTAACGAGGATAGAGGGAGCCTAGCGTGACTCTAGGCCTGCTGGTGATGCAGTCCCCTCTGGTTCTCTGGTGCCAGGCTCTATAGCCACAGAGAGTCCAGCGGGCTTTAAACTCCCGACTTCGGACCTAGTGGTGCGCTCCGGATCTAAGGCCAGAGCAGTGATTGGGGCCGCAAATCATTGGAAGATCTAATCTTCTTGGAGGTCAGCAACATAGTTCAGATTTCCAGAACTAATCTGATGACCAGGGGCGTAGCTGTCGATCTGCTCCAGATGGCCAATCGAGTTGGCATGCAGTGCGAAGCCACCGAATACAAAGATTTGGCCGGGGAAAAAAGTCTCCCTCAAGGCGGTGTTGTTGTAGATGATCAATGGAGCCATCGAGCCTTCTGGCGACGGCACAGTGGAACTCTCAATGAAATAACCAATGTCAGTGTCAAAATCGGCAGATCTCGGGTAGGGGGTCCCGAACTGTGCGTCTAAGGATCAAAGGTAACAGGAAGCAGGGGACACGATGTTTACCCAGGTTTGGGCCCTCTTAATGGAGGTAATACCCTACTTCTTGCTTGATAGACTTTGAAGAGTATAGGGGTTAGAAGAATTGATCTACCTCGAGATCGTAATGGCTAAACCCTAGATGTCTAGCCTATATGATTGTGATTGTCTCTACGAACTAAAACCTCCGGTTTATATAGACAGCGGAGGGATCTAGGGTTGTACAGAGTCAGTTTACAGAGAAAGGAAGATGCATGATCCGAATGCCAAGCTTGCCATCCACACAAAGGAGAGTCCTGTCCGGACACGAGGGAAGGTCTTTGATTTCGTATCTTCACGGCCCATTAGTCTGGCCCATATCACATAGCCTGAACGCCCGAGGACCCCTTAGTCCAGGATTTTCCCTCAACCCCATTAAGTCCAGGGCCTCAATTAAGAGTGAGGTTTGGATGGGGAAGCGAGAGTCCGGGGAGTTGGGTGGGACGGAAGTTCCCTGGCCGAGCTCATATGATGCGGACCTCAAAAGTTCGGATCTAGTGTCTTGAGGCGAGTCCGGCTTCATGATGATAAAGGGAGCCTGGCATAACTCCGGGCCTGCCGGTGACGCGATCCCCTCTGGTTCTCTGGTGTCAAGCTCTATAGCTGTAGAGAGTCCGGCGGGCTTTAAACTCCCATCCTTTGGACCTGGTGATGTGCTACAAATCTAAGGCCAGAGCGGTGGTTGGGGCCGCGAACACTTGGAAGATCAAGTCTCCTCGGATGTCAGCAACATAGTTCAGATTTCCAACACTGATCTGATGACCAGTGGCGTAGTTGTCGATCTACTCCAGATGGCCAATCGAGTTGGCATGCAATGCGAAGCTACTGAGCACGAAAACTTGGCCGAGGAGAAAAGTCTCCCTCAAGGCGGTATTGTTGTGGATGATCGATGGATCCATCAAGCCTTCTAGCGATGGAACAGTGGGAAACTCAATGAAAGCACCAATGTCGGTGTCAAAACCGGAAGGTCTCGGGTAGGGCGTGCTGAACTATGTGTCTAAGGATCAAAGGTAACAGGAGGCAGGGGATACGATGTTTACCCTGGTTCGGGCCTTCTTAATGGAGGTAATACCCTACTTCCTGCTTGATTGACTTTGATGAGTATAGGGGTTACAACAGTTGATCTACCTCGAGATCGTAATGGCTAAACCCTAGATGTCTAGCCTGTATGATTGTGATTGCCTCTATGAACTAAACCCTCCGGTTTATATAGACACCGGAGGGATCTAGGGTTTTATAGAGTCAGTTTACAGAGAAAGGAAGATACATTATCGGAATGCCAAGCTTGCCATCCACGCAAATGAGAGTCCCATCCGGACACGAGGGAGGGCCTCCTATCTTGTTTTTCACGGCCCATTAGTCCGGCCCATGTAACATAAGCCGGCTCCCCGAGGACCCCATGACCCAGGAGTCCCTCAGCCGCCGACGGAGCTCCTGCTCCTCCCCCCTCTTTCAAAAGGGGTGCTTGTCCGAACCCGGAGCCGTACTGGACTCTGGGATGGTGTTCGATGGAGGCCCGGACTATTGAATCCCCACACCCTCGATGGTCATGGGGGTCGCCGTGCCCTGCTCTACGGTGCAGGTGTTGTCCTCGGGCGCCTTCTGGACTGTCTCATCCGCCCCTCCCCGGCCAGGAGATGGCCTTCAAGATGACACCTCGGTGTCCTCCACGGCGGGGGGGGGGGGAGATGGCCCATTACTCTCCGCCGCTCCAGGGGAAAGAGAGTTTCCTTCCGAAGTGGAAGAATCGGGATCTCGTGCGGAGGGCTAAAAAGCATAAAAGGATTGGGCATGACAGAGGCAGACTTATGCGATGATTGAACAAGTAAGTTTCTGACACTACGTTTCGTCCAGGGGCTTCTCCCTTTGGACACTCTCCGGGCTGTGTTCGGACTCTGAGTCTGAACTATCCGAGAGGACCACCCTCCCCTTCTTTGGCTTCGCCCCCTCCAAGTTGTCGGAGGATGTCCTCTTTCCCCTCCTCGTGTCGAGGGGGGAGTCGCTCTCCACTTCCTCTCCCTCCTCCTCCTCCTCCTCTTTGTCCTCGTCTTCCTCGTGGGAGGAGACGGGCTTGGTCTCTTCAGACACAGCTTCCGGAGGACCTTTGCAGCGGGCCCCGTCCTTGGGCCCCTTGCTCTTCTTCTTTGCCTTCTTCTCCGGTGGCTTATAAGGCACCGGGACCAGCATCTCCTCCAGCTGAGGAGTGACTGGGTTTTCAGGCAGCATAGCCAAAGTCTTGATCCACTCCGACTACTTGGTCCAGCCCTGTTACAAAGGATGCATTAGTGAGTTCGACATAGATCGAACACACACACACACACACACACACACACACATACATATATATATATATATGTGTGTGTGTGTGTGTGTGTGTGTGTGAACTAGGTATGTCTACAGAGATATCGAATACTTACCGGAGTGGCAGGATTCGTGGCGTTGAGACCGACGTCTTTGGTCTCCATGGGCCAGCTCTTCTGTGCCTTAAAGAGCAGCTTCCACATTCTCTCGTACGTGGTGCCGAGGAAATGTTGTAGCGTCCGTGGCTCCTCTGGCTTGAATTCTCACATGAGGGAAGCCCGGCGCTGGCAGGGGAGAATGCGGCGGAAGAGCATGATTTGAACCACATTGGTTAGACCAACATTCTTCCCCAACACGTTGGTGATGCACATTTGCAGCGCCTGCACCTCCGTCTGGGACCCCCAGTCGAGGCCAATCACGTTCTAGGAGGTGAGCCTCATGGGGGGTCTAGATCTAAACTCCGAAATGGCCGCCCACTTAGTGTGGCGCGGCTCGGTGATGTAGAACCACTCCTATTGCCAGATCTTCACGGTCTCCACAAAGGGCCCCTTGGGCCATGTGGTGTTCGGCAGCTTGCTAATCATAGCTTCGCTGCAGTCCGCATGCTGCCCATCGACCACCTTCGGCTTCACGTTGAAGACCTTGAGCCATCGGCCAAAGTGTAGGTGGACGCAGAGGAGAGCCTCACACACGATGATGAACGCCGAGATGTGGAGGAAAGAGTTCGGGGCTAAATCGTGGATATCTACTCTGTAGTAGTACATGATTCCGCGGACGAACAGGTGGAGTGGAATACCTAACCCTCTAAGAAAGTGGGGAAGGAAGACGACCCGTTCGCCAAGCTCCGAAGTGGGAATGACTTGACCTTCGGGGGGATGCCTGTGTTTGATATCGGTGGCAAGGTACCCCGCACTCTAGAGATCTTTTATCTCCTTCTCCATCCTGGAGGAGGCCTCCCACTTGCCTTTGGATCCAGCTCTGGCCATGGTCGGAGGAGGTGGTGGTGGTGAGAAAGATGAAGACTTTGCGGGCGTAGACATCTTGGGAGACTAGGAAGGCTGAGGTGATGTGAAGGCGTGGGGAGAAAGAAAAGATCCATTGCCCTCTTATAGGCAGTAAAAATGCCAACCGCCGCCTGCTCGTGCCTTGAATATCGCCTATTCCCAATGAAAGCGTGCGCCGCAAACGGTTGTATTACCCAAATATCATTGATGTGCAATCCCGTATTAAGTGGGCATGATCTCTGTTTGACAGGACATGCCAATGAGGCGGGGCCTCAAAACACGAAACGCGGGATGGGAAAATGGTTCAAAATGCTGAAGGGTTAAGTCTGACGCTTTGCCGAAAAAGTTGTCAGTAAAAGACATTGTTCTTATTTTTTATATATCCCGCCTTCGCGGCTAAGGGTTGTGTTTATGATGAAAAGCCAGATACAATTCTTTTACAAAGGAAAGAAGATGTGTATTCTTCAAGGAACCCGCCTTGCAATGCCGAAGACAATCTGAACGCCGAATATATCATCATTGAAGACTGATTCAGGGGCTATTGTGGGAGTCCTGGACTAGGGGGTCCTCGGGTGGCCGGTCTATTAGATGTGGGCCAGACTGATGGGCCGCCAAGATACAAGAAAGAAGATCATCGCTTGTGTCCGGTAGGGACTCACGTATGCATGGATGGCAAGCATAGGTGTCCGGATATATTATTCCTTTCTGTAAAACCGACTTTGTACAACCCCAAGCCCCTCTGTTGTGTATATAAACTGGAGGGTAGATGGGAGGAAGGATCACAACATTGCTAGGCTAGCTAGGGTTAACCAACTCGATCTCGTGGTAGATCAACTCTTGTAACCCCTATACCCTTGAATATAATCAAGCAGGAGTAGGGTTTTACCACCATTAAGAGGGCCCGAACCTGGGTAAACACCGTGTCCTTTGTTCATAGTTACCCTCGGTCCTCAGACATACAACTTGGGCCCCCTATCTGAGATTAGCCGGTTTTGACACCAACAGTGGGTACATTGATGTGGTATCGAAAGGGTGTGATACCTGATTCTAGCAAAATAATTGACTACCACGTTGGCATACGTGACCATGGGTCCCACTTGTCAGCGTGTTGGACAAAGGAAGGAATGCAAGACAAAATGGAGCAGGAAAGGGTGTGAATGGATTGGTTCACATGTGATGACCACTCGAGCAATCCACTCAGATTGTATTACGTTAAAAAATTTGTGCGAACACGACCAGTTATACTGTGAGTAGGTGACCGTGCGCTTGGCTCTTCGCCTCTTCTGGAAGTTGAACAATGATGATGGTACTACAGTATACTCCTACTTCTGGCAATCAGACACCGAATGAACTACTGCTCGTCCACCGCCTGTAAAGCAAAAGCTTCTCCTTGTCCTGCGAGCCACCACGCGTGCGTGAGCGGGACAGAGGTCATACTAGTAGTAAGCAAAGCTCCTCCTTGTTTGCAAGTTGACGGGACACATCAAATGTAGTGTATTGGTCTCCAAAAAGGGCTGACTATGTCCATGGCTACCATCCCGTGCTCCGTCATTCAGTGCGTGCACGATTCACGTTCCATTGAGAAAATGATTTTGCGTACATGCCATCAAATAGAATAACTTAATTTATAAAAAAACACGCCACTGCGTCATGATGGAAATTTGATTCGTCCACGCGTGGTTCCTATGAACAACTACTACACTCACCAAATTATCTGGTGAGCTGCCCCTTCGTACAGAAATCAACTCACCATGTACCCACGCGTGAGTATTAGGGAAAGAGGCTAAGAGTACCCGCATCAGTGCTTGGACCTCTTCTCTTGATGCTCGTATTCCTTTTAAACATGGCATCTCAGTGTAGTTACATCATACATGGCCAACCCATGCTATCACCATATTTCTTGGCCTCTGTGCGACACCTAGCTCTAGTAATCCACTAGCCCGTATCACTCTCGCTCCTCGTCTCTCTCAAAGTGCGGCGGTCTGGCGATTTTGTCGTCTATTGAGGTCGGTTAACTCATCACATGTTAGCGACATGCCAAGAGCATTCTAAAAAAATTACTGTACTCTATTGTTATGCCAAGAAGAGGAAGCGCTTTGACCGACTGACCAAACGAGACATGCATGTCGTGCCGTGAGTGGGTCCAATTTCTTGTTTTGAACTTGTTTGGTGTAGTAGTAACACTTCGTTTTGACTATTGATAAGATTTTATATAGGGCCTAATGTATTCTTTGAGGTTGCCTTTGACTATTGATAAGATTTTATGTAATTTGCAAATTATATCATTCAAAGATCCTTTCATGTTCTGTTTAAAAAAAAGATCCTTTTTCACGTAGGAATTTGATGGTATGCTTTGAGCAACTTGCATGTCCTATAATGCTCCTGTTTGGATACTCTAACTTAGCTAGAGGTTAGACTAACTCATGACTAACCCTGAACTAACTCTAGCCAAAGAGGTGTTTGGATGACAGGGTTAGATTGACAATAAATGCACTTGATGGAGAGAGAAAAGTGATTTTTAAGTGGGCCCCACGATAACTAGTTCCAATTAGCACCACTTGGCTAGTGGGATAGAGAGAGAAAAGTGATTTTTCTTGTGGGCCGAATGAGAACTATATCCAATTAGCACCTCTTGGGTGGGATATTATTTTTGGTGGGTTTGGTGCAACTTGCCCCAATTTAACCCTCATGTTTGGATACTTTAGGGCTATTTGAGCCCCAACTAGCTCAAGCTAACTCTAACCCATGGATCCAAACAGGGCCAAAGTTAGTCTCAGAAAACACATTATGCCCTATATACATGGACATATGGAATACATGATATTAGCAAATGCTCACCATTACTAGTAGTTCATTGGTTGGTTTCGATTTTCGATTCAGTTGTTGTGCTACTACTGTCCAATATTCACGTGTGGTTATTTCTAGAATAAAAAAAGGAGGTAGTACTTACTGTGGGAATGGTGAAGTGATGGTTGCTTTGCCCGAGCAACTTATTACTCTGGGAATATTGGAGTACCAGCGGATTCAACGAAGAGAGAAATGATGGTTGCTTCATCCGGGAAACTTACTGTGGCGAAGGTGGGGCTCTATGATTTGACTGCTCACTAGTCATTATTACTGCGGTGCAACGACCGGTGTGAATCTTCCCTGCAGTTGTGCACTCAATATTGCTGCATGGCAGGTGGAGACGGATGAAGGGCGTCCCACATGTCGGCGAAACAAAGTTGAATTGTTTCTGGCATTGCTATCAATCCTTCATGATTTGTTTATATGTACGCATAATTTTCCAGCATAATGAAACCATATTGTGATGCTATTAAGGTTTCAACTTTGGTTCCCGCAGGAAAAAAAGGTTTCAACTTAGGATTCATGTGTCCTCATGCCTCAAGATTGTCTCATTACAACACTCCATCAAATACAAATGAAACAACCATGGCTGCTAATGCATCTCAATGGTTCGCAGATCAGCGCCAATATTCACATCACAACTGAAGACAAAGTTGTGAGAAGGTGTACAAACAAAGAGAAATATAGAATTGATCGATGTTGTTCGTAGGCATGGCTCCATTTCCTGGGAACAATGTTCATTGGTTGGCAGCTAGTTTCACCGAGCTCTGTAGCCAAAAAAGAGGTGTATGGAGGACATCACAATCCGATCATTTTGTGTAGCTCCACTAAAATCGAGTTGTTCATCCATGTTTGCAAAGATATTCAGTCAGTGTGATTACAATAATAGTGGAACCAGATGATGAAACATAACACACACAAATAGAAGCCGATCACCTCTGTGATCTCTCTTTTGGACTAACTACTTGTAGGAGAGGATTAGGCACGTAGTTGGATGAGGAGGATAGCCAAACCAATCTCCCTTTCTGCAGTCCCACATAAATGTAAGAACGTTGCCCGCGTGACATTTTGGCGGAACCGCACAAAACACTCTTAAGAAAAAGTGATTTGTGCAGTACACCAAAAAATTGCAATAGCAACAAGGTGAAATGGATAGCCCTATTTGCAAAAGGAGGTAGAAAGGAAACAATTACTGCCCAATAACACGAGTTGAAGACACATACGCTAACAAAAAAGAAGCATATTCCATCTAATAAGCGAAAGATAGCAGCATGGTGGTTTATCAAAAATGGTTTGAGGACGAGATTGCAAGATGGAAAGTACACTGACCGAGATACGTTTTAAGCAAACAACTAAAGAAGATCCACATGCAGGATTTCCCACATGCAGCCACATGGGAAGATGGGCAGTGGAGAAAGACCGGAGGAAGCTGTACCTAAGGGTCGTTAGGATATAACTAGGAGGGCGCCGGCAGCCGGGATCTGCCCATACTGCGGTAGCGAGCAAGTGGTGAAGGCCCTACATCGCCGGAGTTTGGTCAGAGAGAACGATGGGTACCGCAGATCGGGACGTGCTGCCTCAACACTGTGGAATGGAGAAACAATGCACATCCTCCCTTTCCACCGGCGAATGGGATTCGGCCAGATCAGTGACCAACGGTGAGAGAGGGAGAGGCCACCGCCGCCTTGTGTGAGATAGTGTGACGAGAGACAAATCCCGACAGGCAGGCTCCATTGTATATAGTGGCGTGGATTTTTCTTTTTTCCCGACGACAATCGTTTTATATTCTATACGTGCTACTGAGGAATATAACTTTAATTAATACTAATGCGTCAAGTCGAAATTTGTTCCATCTACGTGTGGTACATGATCCTCCTTCGAGTAAACAATCGCTACACGCGTGAAATTATCAGTGGGCTGCCTTTTCGTACAGAAATGAACTCCACCGTGTACCTGTGTGGGTGTGTCCGGGAATGAGAGGTGAGTTCGTGCGTTGTGCGTGTGCCTCTTCTTTAGGTGCAGGTACATACGTGGGTGGGTGTGAGAGAGATGGTTTGGGCGAAACAGAGGCAGTGTGTCGATGATATCTCAAACAAAAAAAACGTAACATATGCAATGTGTGTGAAACAGAGTCATGGATATATCACTAGCAAGATGCCCATGCGTTGCACGGAACATCAAGATGCATTTATATTAGTAGTTTATCTTGTGGGAGATAAGGATGAACGAGGGAAGGCCTTATCTACAAATGTGGAGAGGGGTGCGGGTATCTTTCTATAAAAGTGTCATAGTTTCTTTCCTATGCGTCCGGTATAGATCGTACGACCTATATTGTAGGATGGCAGGCACACCATCATCACCAATTCTGTTTTTTATGAGTAGAGAGTAGAGATATATAGAGGGAGCAATCCACGAGAATATAGTGGATGGATCATTAGCGTGAGATATCGATAGAATCGAAAATAGAGATGAAGTGTGTGGGTGCGTGATTGATAAAGAGTTCCATCGAATTTGTGTTTGCCCATGTCAATGATACATGGAAGATGGCCTACTGGAATGTGAGAGGGGAGAGGTGCAGTTTTTCTCTGTGGCATGGATACCTACCTACAACATTGGACTATCGGTGTGTGCAGCGGGGGTGGAGGGGGCTAAGACCTATATTGTGTGGAGAAGGAGAGAGACCTAGCTATGTATTGAGGGAGATCGATCGGCATCCATGCATATGTGTAGCAGAGGTATAAGGTTGGGAGAAAGACAAAGGTAGAGTGTCAGAGGGTTGGTGGTGGAGTTGCTTCTCGCAAATGGTAGGAGAGGCCTGCTAGACAAACAGAGGGTATGAGTGCAATATCAATAAGAGAGAGGATGTTTGCCTGTCTATGCACGTGCGTGTGAGAGGCGGCTCGGGAGTCATGCAAGGATGATGAGGGGGATGATATGGTTGTGGTAAGGGGACGTAACTACATAGGAAGATCAATCGTCGTGTGCCCGAGAAAGGGAGAGATATAACTAGTGAGGTAAGTCGATCGGTGCGTGGGGAAAAAGAATTATAGTCGACCTAGCTATATGTAGGGAGATCGGTACGTATACATGCATGCATGTGTTAGAAGCAAATAAGGCCTAGAGAGATGGACGAGTGGAGAGGGCTGTGACTAGGAGGTCGTGCGAGAGGCCTACTATCACTACTAGGGAAAAGCCTAGCAGCAGCGCGGGTTTTAGGCCTATCAGTAGCGCGGGACGATGCGCTACTGATAAGGCGCTACAACTAACATGTAGCAGTAGCGCCTGTCGTCCCACGCTACTGCTATACATGGATAGCTGTAGCGCGCTTCAGTGAAGAGCGCTGCTAATATTATCTGCAACGCTTTTTACAAGGAAGCGCTACTGGTAAGGCGACGCTACTGCTAACTTTTTTCCCCTCGCTACTACTAGTTTTATTAGTTTTTTTCTGCATATTTGTTTTGTATTTGAATAGGCTTTATACAATAATCTTTAGCATATCATACACATACAAATGTAATCATAGCATATACATACAACTTGTCTCATCAAATCATGTCATCATCATAATCATCATCCAACACAAAGTGGTCTCTCATCATCATCTCGAAAATAGCAATACAAGTCTCGATTACTTGCAAATACATCGTCATCCATCTAAACAATGATATACGCGAGAAGAGCTATCACTTTGAGTGAGAGTGGAACTATGCAGTACATGAGTTCGTATCCCTCTCTCGCATTAGCGTGAACCTAAACTAACTACTGCCTGTCGCTCGGAAACCAGAAACCGGTACACCTAGGCCTGACACTCCGACCACTCGTCGTATATATACTCCTGGCGTAGCACTTCTTCGCCATCGATGATCTATGCACCTGCATCGTCACATGAGTCAATGATATGCAACATATATAGTTGAGCAACAGAAAGAGACAAACTTGGCAAAAATAGAAACAACATATCATAATCATAAATAACAAAGTTCATCGTACCCAAAATGCCCTAACTAGAGTGATCTTCGCTAGTCGAGGAGGAGGACGGTTTAATTACATCACAAATAAAGTTTTGCCGTGCATAACTCAAAGTTTTGTTATACAGAAAGTATGGACTAAACGGACACAATGCCACATATCGACAATCACTCCAACATATCGTGCCGTCCATCCATGTCAGGGAGATAGTCCCCGAGCTTAGTGAAAGGCTTCATATCGAGACGCTGAGGGGCTACCCATGTTCGGACGTCTCCCGCGACACTTGTGCTTCTTCATAGAACATCCCTGTTTTTCCGACAACCTCCTTCATGATGATTTGGGAAAGTTCGCGCTGGATGTTATAGAACTCAGCTCGAAGTCGATGATCCTTGATATCTCCTACGTCCTTTGCCCATTGTAGAATATGGGCATCGCCAGATCTAGGTGACACGCGAAGGTTCTGGTGATCCCGTCTGTACTCCAGCATGAGGTGTAGGACATAGAATCCATCATTAAGAGAATCGCTCAGTTGCTGGATGCATCAGAAGTCGGTCTTATGGCCGAAGGCGAGCCTGCCGCCCCTTCTCTTCTTGTCCTTGACCTCTCCACCCCGTGCTTGGTAGTAAAACACAACACTGTCGAGAATAGCCTTGATGTGGGTGTAATCCTTTTTGTGAATGTTCTTCGATGAGTCCAAGTAAAGAGCGTGGGAGTATCGCGGGTAGAGGATGATGAGGACGGCGCACCCGCCGCCGCGCAAAGTAAGTATACCTCAAATTAATTAGCCTCCATTGTGCAAATGAATGATTGAAATCAAAGGAAGGATATCCACGCGGATGACTTACACGGGATGATAAGGCACGAGAATCGCCTCCTTATCCTTATTGGCGAGCATGAAACTGACGATGTATTCCCTCACGTATTCATAGTGCTTTGCGCAGACTCCCAAGAAACCCTCGTGCATGTAGTATAGGTCAGCGACACAGATATGAGGTATCTGCTCAACCTCGATGATGTAGTTCATGTGCAAGGCATAAAGGAGGACAAACATAAAATCCAGCTTCTTCACGTGAAACATGTCAAATATGTAATCGAATCGAAGGAAGAACTTATCCGCGGGGAAGCAGTCGACGTACGACATTTGCCGCAGAACGTTAACCACGTAGAGTGGGTATCCTAGATCTTTCGAGGCGATGAGGCCTTTCTCTATCCGTAGCACATCGTCATGAAGTCTTCTTAGATCGCCGAATCTGGCCCCTAGCGCTCTTCCAGGTAGGATTGGTTGACCGTGGATATGCCATTTATCCGCATTAGGGATATCTATACGGTCCTGAAGCCGAGGCTGCTGAGGCGGCTGGATCATAGAATCAGCTTTTTTGCCTTTCCTCGCTCTCTTCCTAGACTTCTTTACTACCGAAAGGTCGTCCATGATACGTTCAGCCTCCGGAGACGGCAATTTAGGCACCGACTCATGACGCTCATGCCCTGAGTAGGCGCCAATATAGACATACTGTTCAGTGCCATCGTCATCCTCATCCTCATCCATGGGACGGTGAACTCTGCCAAGGGGTCTGGGATGCCTAGACTCGCGTCTTCCGCGTCTTCCTTGGCCCATTTGGAGCTCTTCCCGTCGTAACCACGGCTTCCGAGGTGGTGGCTCCCAATGTTCCTCTCTTGAAGCCCCTTCATGTACTTAGAATTTTTTTGGCAGCTTCGGCCTTGCAAGCCTCCTTGAATATTTGAAACTGCTCTTCCGTGATTGTCGGATTATCCCTTACAATCTCGGAGTAGGGTTCCTTCTTGTCGATGATCCTTGCTTTCACCCTTGTTTTCCAGGCAGCCAACGCATGGCTAAACTTGGTCATGGCATATTTGTTTATCTTCTTCATTGCCGGGTCCTTATCTGGATCTTCATAATCCTTTTCGTTCCGGCCTGGGAACAAGAATATCTAGTGAAACTTCTTTAGGAGGGAGGGCCTCATATTATCTATCTTCTATAGTTTCTCATCGTTGATGGTGGCGGTTGTCTGTACGATGCAGCCTATTTGATTGCCGTAGCACGCGCGCGCTTCCTCGGGCACGTTTGGCTCAAAATTGCCGTCTTCCACATTCATGACCCAGTATAGTAGTCATGAGTTTGTTAGGAAGTCGTTGCCTCTTTGCTTTCGGTTCTACACCGGCTCCGCTCCCCGAGGTAGCGCCGGTCTTGATGCCAGTCCGAATCTCAGCGTTGTCTCAGTCTCAGCACCAGTCTGCGTGTCGGTCTCAGTCCCTGATGCCACCGATGGGCCCAGCAACAACATCGGTTGATCGAAGGCAAGGCTCAAAAAATTGTCTGCCGCCCGGTAGACGTCGTCGCAATCACTAGAACCCTGTGGGTTTCGTTTTCTGACGGAAATGGAACCGGGGCTGGAGCCCTTTTCTTAAATTTTTTTGAAGAAGAAGCTGCTAGCTCACGGGACATTGCTTCATTTTAGGTGAACTACACCAAAAGGTCTCATGAATTGAATCATCCATGTTGGTGACTGAAAGAGCCAGCTTCAGCATCCCAGTCTAAGCACCCCCGGCCTCCATCCTTGCGACGCACGGTACACCTCGTTTGCCACCTGCTCGACCCTAGTGTCACTGATAAAATGAAGTAATAATATAGTTAAAATAGAGCGAGTGTCATCTCTATCATTTTATTTCCAATGTAGATAAAGAAAGTGGTTCTCTTTGTTAATGTATGTTTCATCAACTAGTCCCATTGTTAATGTTTAAGCGTTTCTGCAAACTAGGGTGCTTAATTTTAGTTGATATGTACAAAAATAGAGATTTGAATGTCTCAAGGCACCTCCTTATACTACCGCTGTACACTGATGTTCATCACTGGCAGAAGGTGTATCTGGGAGACTTGGGACGATGTCCAGTATGAGGCATACCGTATGAGGCGTCGCATGGCCCATCTCGCCCTCGCAGCATGGCATACTATGATACTATCGCAATATTTTCTTCTATTTATTTTGTGTGTTTCATCAACTAGTGCCACTATAATGTAATCACGCTTTTTCATTATCTGTGCAAACAGGGTTATTCAGCTGCATTTTGGTGGAACTGCACAAATGTATGTATGGAACCGACATATATGCAGAGTGCGAGGTGTGCCAAGTAAAAATTACTGACACCAACCATGCTGCATGCATGCATTGGCATCCACCACCACTAGTGGGATGTGTGGCGCTCTCTGTGGATGGATCTTTCTTGGCAGCAAATCCTCTAACCAAATACTAGTAGCTTATATTGGCAGTTTTCTAGGGAGTACTCTTTTCTGAAAGAAGCACCAATCCATTTTTCTTTATTGTACATTGTGTCACAACTTTGACCCAAAGGTCCAGAGCTATTTTAGGGTGATTGGCGTAGTACTCGGAGACTGATTGTAAGCATGATTTTCATTAGTTGTCACACTGATTGTAAGCATGTGCCGGTGGAAGATTAGGTTAGTGCGAAGCTTACCTTAAACCCTACCGCCACCGTTGAAATGAGGCGAGCGTCGAGGGAACCGTGGAGAATGGCGGGGAAGCGACGTCGTGCCATCCGGCCTCCTCTTGCGGTGGGGGAACGAATACTCCTATGGCTCTGGCTGGCTCTGTACCCTCACGAACGACACACCATACTCGATCGATTTGTTATCCTCTGGGTGCTCGACCTTCGACCTGTACGCCCACCACCTCCGCCTGACTGTCGCCTCGGGCAAATCTGTCTGCTCCATCGCCCAGAGGAGATACTTGATGAACTCAGAGGACTGCGGCATGACTGCCGCCGAGGAGTACATGTACATCGCCACCCTCATCGCCGCCGTCTCGCTCTTTCGCATACATTGCCACATGGCCCGCACCGTCCATGAAATCTCCCACTCATTGTCAAACCAACTAAGGATCTCCTTCAACCTGGCCAACTTTGCCTGGTCGCCGCCGGCGATCTGCCTGATTCACCGCTGCATCCTCTCCATAGATGTCCTTCTAAGTGGTCCGGTCCTAGCTTTGGAAGATGGGAGGAGAGACAGTGGTCTTCCAATAGAGAAGAGGGAGAGGCAAGATGGTGGTTTTGGAATGGAGATGATGCAGAGGAGAGTAGGTGGTTTTGCAATGGAGAAGATCAGAAGAGGGAGAGGTGAGACGATGGTTTTGGAATGGAGATGATGGAGAGGAGAGGAGGTGGTTTTGCAATGGAGAAGATCAGAAGAGGGAGAGGCGAGACGGTGGTTTTGGAATGGCGATGATGGAGAGGAGAGGAGGTGGTTTCGCAATGGAGAAGATCAGAAGAGGGAGAGGCGAGACGGTAGTTTTGGAATGGAGATGATGGAGAGGAGAGGAGGTGGTTTTGCAATAGAGAAGAGGGAGTGGAGCGTGCGGCAGCGATTTAGGATTGGACGAGAGGGCCGGTGCGCTGTGACTGGATCAAAATCAAAATCAATTTACCCTTCAAATTAAGAAAGCGACCCCACATTAACTAGTCTCCCTTTTAATCTGGGTCATAATTGACCATGATTTTCGCACCTAAAATATATGTTATATGTTGCAAAAATAATATAATTTGAAAGTACATTCAGATACGAACCAAACGATGCAGTTTTTGGTGACATGCATTCACATTTTCCTTGTGAAATACAGTACGTGGTCAAACTTTGACCCAAAATACGCAAAGCAACTAAAAAATACTTCCAAGACCAGCGTCGCTCTTCCGCTCTTCTCCTCTTAAACCACCGCCGCTCCTCTCCTGTTCGAATCTAAATCCAGCGCCACTCCTCTCCTCTTCCATTTCAAAACCACCGCCCCTCCTCTCCTATTCCAGTCCAAAACCAGCATCCCTCCTCTCCCGCTCTAATCCAAAACCAGTGCTTCTCCTCTCCTCTTCCATTCAAAAACCACCGTCGGCGAGTGAAGGTGCTGCGGAGAAGTAGACCGATGGAGGAGTACAACCGACATGTGAGGATCGCAGACACGACCCTGTGAAGCTAGCTAGGATGTTGGAGATACAGTCTTGGTTTGACAACAAGGACCAACTAGCAGCGACAGCGACATCCATGGCCAAATATCCGCAACAGAGCGAAAAGGCGGCGATACTCCCGGAGGGAGTCGTGCCGGAGTACATAGAGCTGCTCCCTCGTCCATGGAGGAAACAGATTCACCGAATCCGATCATGAGGGAGAGGTGGTGGGAGTATCGATCCCAGATGGAGCATCCACCAGAGATTGAAGGATCGAGCATCTACAGGGTGCCGTTTGTGAGGGTGTCTTGCCAGAGTGAGCCAGTGGAGTCTTCATCGACCGAACCCAACTGCAAGAGGAAAAAAGCAGTTGGCCCAATGACGCTTCCCAGCCATCGTCTCCCTCGACATTCATATCGTCTCACGGGGCGGCTGTCTGCTGCCGAGGACTAGGAGGGGACTACCCCCCCAGCCCAATAGTCGGGCAGGTTGTGAATTGTCAGGAGGAGCTTAGGGTTGTCAGTATTTGCAGGTTGTGAATTGTGTTTTGTGTTGTGTATTTTGAGAGTACTTTCAGATATGAATGTATTTTGAATTTCAGATTTGCAGTATTGAGCATATGAAGTATTTTATGAATTCCAGAGATCTATTTTTAGCACTTAAAAAATGTAGTTTGATAGGAGTATAAAAGTGCAGACAATGTGATTCTCATAGAAGAAACTGCAAGTTTCATTTTCAGATAAGAAACTGCAAGTTCAGATTCAGATAAAAAACAACAACTTTCAGAGGCAGAGCATTTATATTAACACAGCCTTTTCAAATAGGGTTAACATCATGTTGGAAGTTTTATTCATGGTCGAAAATGGAACTACCAGCCAATTAACATCATGCTGATTAACATGCATGCATAGCACATCTTCATATGATGCACAGTCAAAATGCCCACACAATGTCGAGTGTGCGAAACACAGAGAAAATGAGGGACCAAGTTATGGCAAGTGTTGGATGTGGTTTGGGGCTGCCCTGTCTAGGCTTTCATTTTTAACATGCGCAGCCCACGACCTTGGATGGGAGGTCCATAGGCCTGTTTGTATTTTCTTAGGGCCGTCATGTATCGACCGGCCTATGGACCTCCCATCCGAGGTTTTATTTTTGGCAGCCCAATTTATGTATTTTTTGAAGAAAATGCAGAGGTCTGTTCTATTTTTCTATATAAGAATAGGAACGCCAGGTCCAACTTATGTTTCCCTTCTAACTATATTATATATATTTAAATTATTTTATATGTTATTATATATTATTTTTATTGTCATCATATATTTAACAGATACTTACATATGTAAGAAAACAATATCCCACATCTTATTAAGTTATAAAAATAATTTCTTAACAATAAAATCCTGGATTGTTTTGGCACGAAAATCCTAGTGATTGTGTACAAAGGCTTGGTAAGATTTAAGGACGAATGTAATAATATCACTTACTATTTAAATATATTTATAACAAAATGCTCAGCCCCTTTTTATTTTTATATAACATTGCTGGCCCAACCCAACATTATAATTAGAATCAGCCCAGCAAAATCGTGTATTTCGAGAAAGTGCAAATGGCGTGTAATTTTTTAGGAAATAAAATAAATGGGCCGCATGGATGCTACATTATTTGTCACCCAGCCCATCTAATGGCTGTAATTCAAGAAAAAAAAGATCAAATTGACTGTAAATTCTACCGCGCGAAAAAAAGACAGTAAATTCTGAAAAAATGGGTTGAATACGTGCCACATTTTTGGAGGCTGAAATGTGGGCCAATAGGTCGAAGCCAACGCATGTCGTTGTCAATTTAGTCAACAACTGATTCTAACATGTTAGCCATTGGATTTACATCCAACGACCGACATCCATCTTCAATCTCTCATCTTCTTCCTCCAGCGCCGCCGGGACCACCTCCCGCCTCCTGCTGCTAGCAGCTCTGCTTAGCACGCTTCGCTATGAAGCACTACTCCACCATTGGCCAGGCCATCCCTCCACCCCTCCACACCTCCTGTTCTTCTCCAACGACTGTCGAACCACACCGCACTAGAACTAGTTAACCCTCGTACACCTCTCCGTCTGCAACTCTACTCCTGCGTCTTCCCATCTCCGGCTCGTTGCTGTCCGGGACCTCGCCGTTGTCCACCACCTTGGATGCGCTCGGCGCGGCGTGGTCAACATGGTCAACGAACGACACCATCGGAAGTAGACTGTGCGTGGAGAGGCTGACAGCTGGGTCCACGGCCGCACACAAGGAAATGCCTCCTTATTACGCGCAAAATAATGATTCCTCCACCTGACATCTGGGACCCACCAGAAGGGCCTCTGTATTTCGCGAAAAAACGTGCCCCCCACTGACATGTCGGACCCACCAGCTATCTTCGCACGCAAGGAAGTGCCTCCTTATTATGCACAAAAAAATGAATACTCCCCCTGCCAGCTGGAACCCAGCATAGTGGGAGGCTGACTTGTGGGCCTACCAAGTTGATGGGGACGGAGGGCTTTGTCAACTTAGTCAATATGAACGATTCTAGCTCCTGTTACTGTATGATGTTCATCCAACGGTCGTAGTGCTTCTTCAACCTCTGGTCTTCTTGCTCCAGCCGCCCAAACCAGCGTCGGTCGTGCTGCGTGCTCTTGCCTCCCGTGGCCGGCTGTGATGCCGCGGAGGCCTCACCGCCCTCTACTCACCCACACTCCCTGTTATTCTGCGGCCACAGCAGCCTCACACCGAAGCCGAACTAGTGAACCCTCGTGCTCCTTTTCACGTGGGCATCCACTGCCACGTCTTCCCCAGCTCTGAGTCGTCCCCTTCCTAGCCCTCGCCGTCGTCCACCGCCATGGTGCTCTCGGCGCGGTGTGGTCAACATGGTCGAGGAACGACTTCCACCGGACGTGGACTGTACGTGGAGAGGCTGACAGCTGGGTCCATGGCCTCAGCAAAGAAGTGCCTCCTTATTACGCGGAAAATAATGATTCCTCCACCTGACAGCAGGGACCCACCGGACGGGCCACCGTATTTCACGAAAAAACGTTTCCCCTGACTGCTAGGACCCACTAGCTACATCTTTGCACGCAAGGAAGTGCGTCCGAAAAAAAAGATTCACCCCCTGACTGCTAGGACCCACCAGCTACATCTTCGCACGCAAGGAAGTGCGTCCGGGCAAAAAAAAAACGACTCGCCCCCCTGACTGTTGGGACCCACCAGCTACATCTTCGCACACAAGGAAGTGCGTCCGGGCAAAAAAAACGATTCTCCCCCCTGACTGCTGGGACCCACCAGCTACATCTTCGCACGCAAGGAAGTGCGTCCGGGCAAAAAAATAACGATTCGCCCCCTAACTACTGGGACCCACCAGCTACATTTTCACACGCAAGGAAGTGCCTGACAGTTGAGACCCACCTGGTCGAAGCGTACGTAGCGTTGTCATTCTGGCCGCAAACGTGTACGTACATATATACTGGTCGATGTAGTGGCGCGCACGTGTCGTAGTAGAGGCGCGTACGTGTCATAGTAGAGGCGCGCACGTAGCATGTACACGTACGTACAACGGCCAGTGTGCAAGAAAGAAAATATGGCCACATATGTGTACATACGGATGGGGTCTCGAATGCCTACTCGTGCATACGTACGGCCAGGGCTCGTGTACATGGCTGGGTCAGAACGAAGAAACAACGTCATCGTCGTGTTCATGGGGAGCCCACCGGCTGGGTCGGAACGGAATGCGTTGTCGTGTTCATCGGGAGGGCTTGGACGGAACAGGCGATGAAAACGAGGCCTGCCATACCGCAGAACGGAGGAAACGGCCTTGTGTTCGACCGGCCACGTTCAAAACAGGGTTCCTGTTGATCGGGAGGGGTCTGGCGTATCGCAAAACAAGGGAAACGGACCTCCTACGGTCGAAACGGGGGTCCTGTTGATCGGGAGGGGTGTGGCGTACCGCAAAACGGATGAAACAGACTTGTGTTGGAGCACTACGGTCAAAACGGGGGTCCTATTGATCGGGAGGGGTGTGGCGTACCGCAAAACGGACGAAACAGACTTGTGTTGGAGTGCTACGGTTGAAACGGGTGTCCTGTTCATCGGGAGGGGTGTGGCGTACCGCAAAATGGGACTTCACGGGATACTATTCATCTCCACGTCGACCTCCTCCAGCCTCCACAGGCTACCGTCGACCTCCTCCAGCCTCCACCGGCTCCTATTCATCCAGCCTCCACCGCGCACTACTCCACCGACTACTGTTCAACCACCCCTCCACGGGCACCCCTCCATCGTCTACTGTTCATCCAGCCCTCCACGGGGTCGTCCTGTTCATCCATCCATCCACACCACGGGGTCCTGTTCATCCAGAGGCAACGCCACCACTCACAATTCATCCACCCCGGCAACGCTCACTGTTCATCCAGAGAGGCAGCATTGATCGGCTTCAGTTAGCATCAGTAGCGAAGGAATCACTTGATTGGGTTCAGTTAACAGCCATCGATCGATCGCTCGGGTTCAGTTAACAGCCATCGATCGATCGCTCGGGTTCAGTAACGCGTAGCCTGTAGTGCAATCGCTCGGGTTCAGTTAGAGCCCAACGCCTCGCTCGGGTTCAGTTAGAGCCAACGCCTCGCACACACGCGCGTACATGTACGAGAGAAACACGCATCGCTCGGCCCCGACCTCCCACCGTAACCAGGAACTCCCCGAAATTTTCCTCGCCCTCACTTCTACCACGGTTTTTTCCGTCATGGATGGCCCAAAGAATGTCATGCAGCTGCATCTCCAGCTCGCCCAGGATGAAAAGCCCATTTTCTGTCATGATTTTTTGTCATAGAAGTAGGAGCCCACCACATCTATGATGATACCGGGTTTTGTCACAATTATCGTCATAGAAGTGTCATATGTATGACAGAATTTTTTTTCGTTCGGCCCAAAATGTCACGGATGTGTCTTTTTTTTGTTGTGAAGAGCCGTTCCTCAAACACTCCTCGCTCCTGAGGTAGCCTCTGGGATGCCCTCTTCACGATGTCATCCGCCTCAGTGTTTGTTCCTCGCGGCACGTGCTGCATTTGCAAGCTTAGGAACCGTTTCTCCATCTTGCGTACATCTTCCCGGTATGCCTCCATGTGCTCATCCTTAGGTGTGTACTCTTTGTTGGAGAAGTTGATGAGGAGCTGGGAATCGCCCTTGATGCTGAGAAGCTTCACCCCTAGCTCCGCCGCCGCCCTGAGTCTGGCGAGCAAGCCTTCATACTCCACGATGTTGTTTGAGACCTTTTCGCCCTGCTGAAAACTGAGCTATACCACGTAGTAGAGCTTGTCCTTGTCGGGTGAGATGAGGATGGCCCCAGCCCCCGCACCTTGTCGTGAGAACACGCCATCGGAGTACATGATCCACCTGTTTGGCACCTCATCCCCAGGCAAGAGGGAGCAGTCCTTGCTTACCCCGTGGTCAGGGACGTCAATCCACTCTGCCATGAAACCTGCGAGGGTCGTGCCCTTGATGACTTTGGTGGTGCTGAACTCAAGCTGGAACGCATGGAGCTCGATGTTCCACTCTGTAACCCGTCTGCCGGCATTAGGGCTCTGGAGCACCCTCTCCAGTGGGTAGGCTGAAACGACCTTGATGGGGTGGCCTTGGAAGTAGTGGCACAGCTTTCGGGAGGCGACGAGGAGCGCAAGTAAGAGCTTTTGGGGCATAGGGTAGCGTGCCCATGCCTCCCGTAATACCGTGCTGACGAAGTAGACCGGGTGCTCGACGTGGGGAGAGGTGTTGGCGAGTTCTTGTGCTTCTTGAGGATCCGGGACTTCGGGGGTCCGTCCTTCTCCCACGCCAAGTGCGGCCTCGCGAATGTCGGCCTCAGGATCCCCCCAGCCGAGGGGTCGGTTTCAGCCTCGGGAGGGATATTGGCCGTCGGGTCAGCCGAGGCCTCAGGAGCACCATCCTGAGGCTGCCGCGCTTTGCTTGGTGGCCGAGCGCCCTGCTGAGGGTCCTTGACCGTGCGCTCCTCCCTTAGCGCCACGAGAGCGGCGCTGGTAGAGTGAGGGGTGGCGGCCAAATAGAGCACCAGGGGCTGGAGAGGGTGCGTCGCCACCATCACCGGCGGGCTGTTCAGGTATCTCTTGCGGTCTTGAAAGGCCGCATCAGCCTCAGGAGTCCACTCGAACTATCCTTTATTTTTCATCAGCTTGAAGAACGGGAGGGCGCGCTCCCCCAGCTTGGAGATGAAGTGCCCCAGTGAGATTACACAGCCTGCCAGCTTCTGCATCTCCTTGAGCGTCTGCGGAGGGCTCATGTCTTCTATTGCCTTGACCTTCTCCGGATTGGCTCCTTTGTGCGATACTAGAAAACCCAGTAGCTTGCCAGAGGGAACCCCGAACACGCAGTTCTCGAGATTGAGCCGCAGGTCCACCTTGCGCAACCTGGCAAAAGTCTCCCCCAGATCCGCAATCAGGGTCCTGCCTCCCGAGACTTCACAACTATGTCATCAACATAGGCATCAGCATTTCTCCCGAGATGCATGCCCAGGGCGATGTGCATCAGCCACTAGAAGGTAGCCCTGGCATTGCGCAGCCCGAAAGGCATGCAGGTGTAGCAATACACCCCGCAGGGGGTCAGGAACGCTGTCTTCTCCACATCTTGCACGACCATTTTGATCTGGTGGTAGCCCGAGAAATCGTCCAAAAAGCACAGGTCGCACTCGGCGGTGGAGTCGACGATCTGGTCGATGTGGGGAAGCGGGAAGGGGTCTTGAGGGCAAGCCTTGTTCAGGTTGGTGAAGTCGACACACATGCGCTCCTTCCCTCCTTTCTTGGGGACGACGACTGGGTTTGCCAGCCATTCCGGGTACCGTACCTCCCTGATGACCCCAGCATCCTACAGCTTGCGGGCTTCTTGGACAATGAATGCCTGCTTCTCGGTGGACTGTCGACGGGCCTTCTGCTTCACTGGGCGCACGTTTGGGAATACCTTCAAGTGATGCTCGATTATTCCCCTTGGAACCCTGACTATGTCCTTGGGCTCCCATGCGAACACATCCTTGTTGGCATGCAAGAAGCCGACCAACGCTTTCTCTTGGTCCTGGTGGAGGCCAACTCCTATGGTGAAGGTGGCGCCTAACGCCCCATCCTCATCAACTGGCACTTGATTCGTCTCGGCTCGGTCTTGGGAGAACAATTGCTTCTTCTTGGTTGGTGCTACCCCTAGGGCCTCAGGGCCTCCTTATTCACTTGGCAGCACGGATGCTGCGGACTTGAAGGCGAGGTTGAGGTCCTTCAGCGCGTCCTTGGTATCCCCTGCCGAGCGAGGACATCACTGCTACCTGGCTCTTCATGACGTTGTAGGCTGGATGAGTTGCCGCCATGAACTTGGCCAGGCCCGGGTACCCAAGGATGGTGTTGTATGGCAGGTTGATTTGGGCATTGTCGAAGTCGATGAGCTCGCTGCGGTAGTTGTCACCGGTCCCGAAGGTGACAGGGAGGCGGATCTGCCCCAAGGGGCTGGTGAAGCCATTGCCGACACCGGAGAAGCGCTTGGTGGGGCGGAGCCGGTCGGGGTTACTTGCAGCAGGTCGAATGCCTCCACGGAGAGCATGTTGAGGCCGGCTCCACCGTTGATGAGGGTCTTGGTGACCGCCACGTTGTAGATGGTGGGGGTGCAGAGCATCAGGAGCACGCCCGCTCTACCGTGGTCCCTGGATGATCTTCTGGGCCGAAGGCGAGGTTAGCCTTAGGCACCGCCCAGCCCGGAGGAGCCCCCGAGCTCACCTGGGCGGCGCTCACTTGGTGGTAGAACTACTTGATGTGTCGGTCAGAGGGTGGTGCCTACAAGCCGCCTAGGAGAGCTGCGATGACAGGAGGCGCCGGCGCCGTGAAGTGTGTGATGAAGAGGCCGCGCAGCTCCTCCCAGCAGGCCACAGAGGACTCTGGCAGGTTGAGCAACCAGGCGCGTAGTGCACCTACGAGGGCCATGGGGAGCCGGTTTTACTTCACCTTGTCATCTCCGTCGGCCGCCCAAACTGCCTCCTCGTACGCCTGGAGGAAGTCGGCTGGGTCCGCCGCGTTGTCGTAGCGTGGCGGCATCTTCGGCTTGAACTTAGGTGGCCACTCCCCCTGTCACAAGGCGGGGGTGAAAGAATGAAGCCCCGTGGCTCCCTCGAAGGCGCGCGACGGCCGAGTCAAAAAAGGAGCGCCCGCCATCAAAGCCGACGGCGTGATGTGGCGGACGGAGCAGCGGATCTCCGACGCACCCCTACCTGGCGCGCCAAATGTCAGATTTTGGGTTCCGCAAACCCTTGATAGGTTTGAACTCTGGGGTGCCTGCGGAGATCTAAACCTACCTAGTCTGCCTACTCGCAATTCTCAAAGCCTAGCGTGTCAAGCTCAAAGGGACAGAGAGACACATCCATTTATCCTGGTTCGGGCCACCTTGCGGTGTAATACCCTACTCCATCATTTTGGTGGATTGCCTCGAGGGGCTGAGGATGAACTAGTATAGTGGATGAACAAGCCTTAGGAGGTGGTGTGTTCCTGAGCTCGGGTGAGCTGGTGGGGTGGTCGAGTAATAATGGATTCGATCCCTGTTCTACTTTGTCCCTCTGGATTCGACCCCCTTCTTTGTTGGTGGCTAAGTCCAATTTATAGGGGCCTTGGTCCTCTTCCCAAATGTTGGTGGGAAGGGATCCCACAATAGCCGGATTTGAAGGGGGACAGGAAGTACATCCTATCCTGACTAAAGTGGTCTTTGCCTGCAAAAAGTCTCTGGTCGTTACGCTACGTTGGGCTCAGCGATGACCTTCACCCTGCCGTCCTGGCGGTCTTGGTCTTGTTGCACCAAAATGGAAACCTTTGGCTGATTCCTCGGGACTCCGTGCCTGCTGCTTGCTTCCTTTGCACCAAAGAGGAAACTGTCGGATTTCGGGTTCCGGTAGACCCTTGAGGTTGGAACACTAGGGTGCGCGTGGAGATCACGCCCTCAGCCTACCCATGTTTCACCGCCTCGCTAGGATCTAAACTACACAAAGAACAACACTAGGGACACAAGATTTATACTGGTTCAGGCCACCATTGTGGTGTAATACCATACTCCAGTTTGTGGTGTGTGGATTGCCTCTGGGGCTGATGAGGAATAGTACAAGGGAAGAACAGCCTCACGAGGGTCTGTTCTTGGTTGAGGCGATGAACTGCTAGGGGAGTTCAGTCGCCTCTCTCTGTGTGTCTTGGATGCGGATCTGGTCAGATCTCCCCCCTACCCTGTGGGTGGCTAGTCCTATTTATGGGCGAAGGCCCTGGGCCTCTTCCCAAATATTGAGCGGGAAGGGCGCCAACAATTGGCCATTTTGAAGGGGAACATCTAGTACACTTATCCTGACTAAAGTTGGTCCTCGCCTGCCAAAAGACCCTGTCGACGACGCTGGCTTGGGCTCCACGATGACCTCCATTCTGCCGTCCTGCTGGTCTTGGTCTTGTTGCACCGAAATGGTTGCCTTTGCTTGATACCCTTGCCTGCGCTTGCCCCCTTTGCACCAAAGGGGAAACAAGGACTCTGCGCAGGCCGGCACCCGCCTGGCGCCCGCCTGCGCCTTGGTCGTCATGGCTTGCGTCACGGGCACCTCATGAGGTACCCCGCCTTGATCTCTCCGCCTCTTCGTGAGCCAACCTGACGATGCCGTGCCTGAGGAAGCCTCCTGTCGTCCGCCCCGCGAGGCTTGGCCCCTCGCGAGGGTCTTGAGCATGTGTTGATGTAGATGGGCCGTATTGGGCCACTCCTTGAGCCACGCCGCAGGCCGCAGGCAGGCAAGTCTAGGTACCCCCGTTCCCAGAACGCCGACAGTAGCCCCCAGGCCCAAGGCGCGCTTGGACATGGCTTAGCAGAGAAGCGAAGAGGCAAGTGCAAAGCACCGTGGGACGCAATAGCCTACGGCCTTGGGTGCCGCGTGGCGGTTGATTGGATGTGGGCGTCCCTATTCCCCCATGTCTCCTTATTTTGTGCCCCAGCTAGGCGGACCCGCCGTTGTACACAATTTCCCCTCTTCTCGCCGCTCGCGCGCCTTCTGCTCTTCCTTCTCTCGAGCTCCAGCCTCTGCTTCCAATCCAATCTCGCATCCTCCCCCTTCCTGTCGCCATGGCTCCAACGGAGAAGGGGAAAGGGCCAAAGCCTATGCCCTCGCCCTGCCCGTCGCCGTCGGTGGCTCCCGCTGTTGAGCGGTCCATCATACTAAACCGGGAAGGCTCAGACAAGGTCAATTCCGCTATCGCCACCATATTCAATGAGTGCGGGAGGACGACGGTCTGGCCCATGTCTCACTTCTCCATTGACAGAACAGTCACCGAGGTCCGGTACTTTGCCGATGCTCTGTGGGTGGGTCTGGTTCCCCCCTTTTCCGATTTCTTCAACGTTGTGCTTTCTCATTACCAGATCCACATGATGCATTTGGGTCCAGAATCCATTACTCTTCTTGCTATTTTTGCTTTTTTCTGCGAGGCGATGATGGGCATCCCTCCTTCAGTTGCCTTGTTGCGCCACTTCTTCTCTCAGCGCCTCAGCGATCCTACCCAATGCTCGGGGTGTGTGAGCTTCCTTGCCGCACCAGAAACAACGGCTTCAAGAATTGATTTCAGCCTTCCTCTGCCCGCGACTGGGTTCCATGAGCGGTGGATGTACGTGGACGCTGGGGTGCCCAGCCCCCTGCTTTCAGAGACAATCGTGCTCGCTATCTCCAACTCGGGCTGGGGCCAGGAGACGCTCATGAGCCCCCGGCTCGTCTTCGTTTGGCATCGCTTCACGTACTTGAGGTCGCTCGGTGTGACGGCACCCAAGGTGGTGAAGGAGTTCCTCCTGTGCCGCATTGCCCCTCTCAAGTGTCATTCCTGGCGGATGTGGGCCTTCGAGGGACGTGAAGACCGCATGAGGCTCCAAGAGGAAGATCTAACGCCCGAAGTGCTGAGGAAGGTTCTCATGATCCTGACTGGGGACCCTTCTCCTGGCAGCATCCGGCATGGGGGCACCCTACTGTACCTTTGCTCAAACAGGGGCGATTTCGTGAAGCAGATGCCCAGCTTCGATGAATGAGGGCTGCGTCCTGCAGGCCTTAGGGGACCCCGTGAGAACCCACTTGTGGTGGTTGCCCTTCCGATTGCCCACGACGGTCCTTCCTCGAGTGGTGGACCTGGGAGGCAAGGGGCGCCGGGGGCTGAGGGGGCCGCCTTCAAGATGATGACGCCACGCGGTACTCTTGAGGCGGCAGCTCCTGAGGCCTGCCCTCCGGCGGCTGAAGGTACCGAGCCACGGCCTGCGGCTCCCGTGGCAAAGGCCCCCGAGGCCCCAGCCATCCTCCTTGGCGTGGTGTCTGGCGACATGTCTCTGGGCGAGGCCCCCGACGCCGGGCACCTTGACGCTTCTTCCTCGTCGCAAGCTGACCCTTGCGCCGAGCTTTTGGGTTGCTTTCGTGTGGACTTCAAGGCTCTCAAAAAGAGAAGGGAGGCCTTGGGAGATGATTACCCGTGCCGCTTATTGAAGCGCAGGAAGTACTTCACCACCATTGAGTAAGCCTTTCCCTCCCTCTGTTCCTTACTCTTCTGCTGCTTCAGCTGATCATTACCGTGCAGGGCCCTTCCTGCCGAGTTCACAGAGGTAGCTGAGGAGCCGTCCGTCCAGGACTCGCCCTCTCCACCTTCCCCAAGTGTCCCGGGCTCCAGCACTGGCCTTGCGGTGAGGCCGGTTGGAGAGGCGGGCCATCCTGTGATGCGTCTTGGTTCTTCACCCCTCTCGACCATCCTTCGCGAGCCCTCCCGGGGCATAGCCAGCCTGCCCTGGGCTCTTCAACTGGTTGCGGACGGCGACTGGCTGAGGTCGGCCTTGCAATCTTCCTTGGAGGGCGAATTGGCTCTGGGCCAGGCTTCTGGCGAGGCGCGTCCGGCCATCGCGAGGGTGCCAGCCCCCAGCCCCCTGCCCAGCCGGGGAGTGCTGATCCGTGGCCCTCCTCGCGCGTCCAAGGCGGAAGGAGATGCAGAAGACGTGCTTGAGCACGCTCGGGAGCGCTGTGCCCTTCGCCAAGGGTTCCTCCGGATGGCGGCGGACGCGATGAGCCAGCTTGGTGCAGAGCTCACTGACGAGGACGCATGCCTTGAGGCCGAGGGCCTGCGCCTAGCTGAGGAGAGGCGCAAGCTGAAGGTGGTCGTTGCCCTTGCGCGCCACCAGTGTGACCTCGACAACGAGAAGGCCGAGGCGTCACTGGCAGCTTCTCGGGAGGCCTGCTCCCGGTCCGTCGAGGAGGCTCAAGAGGCCAACCAGCGGCGCAGGGCCGCAGAAGAGTGGGCGTGGGAGCTCCGGGCCCGGAGCAGCTCCCTGGAGCAACAGGTGGAGTTGCATGAGGCGGCCCTTGTGTCGATGGAGGGGGGCTCGGTTGATCGGGCAGAGCTTCAGAAACGTGAGGAGGCACTGAGGCTGGAGGCCACCAAGCGCGCCCTGGAACTTGAGCGATTAGAGACGAGGGAGCGCATGGTGGCGCAGGCGGAGGATGATGTCGCCGCGAGGGAAGCCCGAGCCTCAGAAGCAGTTGATCACAGGGTGGCAGCGGCTCGCTCGAACCTCGAGCGCGAGTTCGAGGAAAGGCTTGAACTGATCTAGGTCAAAGCAGAGGGCAGGACCGCCACCATGAAGGCCAAGCTAGATGAAGTGACGCGGCGTGCGGACGCTACCGGGGCTGCCCTTGGCGTGGCACATGCGGAACTGGCTTCCTCCCGAGCCGAGGTGCTTCTTCTCCACCAAAGGGTGGATGCGACCGAGGCCGTTGCGCGGCGGAACAAGGACGAGATACGCCAGCAGCAGACCTTGGAGCACGTGCACAGCCCCATGCTCCGCGAGCTCCGGGAAAGAGCCAACACGGCCTTGGGTATCATCTGCGAGGCAGCCATTGGGGAACCTCATGTGGTCAACTATGCTGGTAACCTTCAATTCTTCAACAATGTGGTGATGCAGCTGGAGGCCCGTTCGGGTAGAGCCGACAGGTTGGTGCAGGAGAGGAGTCGTGCACTACTTGGGCGTGCTTTCTCTCACGTCTTCAGTCACCTTCAGAACATGGATCCCCACTTTGACTTCAATGCCGCCATCACATTGGTGCCCTTGGCTGTCCGGGACAATCTAGCAAGCTGGGTGGAAGACAACGTCGACGCCCTGGTTGGGGCCTTCACCACTGACGACGACGGTGTGGTCGTAGCCGCCGATGAGGGCGGTGTGGTGAATGGCCCGGGCGCTGGTGAGGGCAGAGTGATGAATGACCCAGGTGATGTTGGCGGCGACGTAGGAGGCGACGGCGAGGCCAGTGATGCTAGCGACGGCTCCGGAGGTGTCCCCGAGGATGCATTGGGGCATTTATCCGATTGAATGTGTGTTGTTCCTGTTTTTACCCTGGACAGAGAGAGTCCGGGCTTGACCCAGGAGGTTGTAAGAGCATTTTGGGAGGGGGAGCCCCTCGTGTAAAAACTTGCAGTTAGTGTATTTGTAGACATAATATCACCCGTGTGCCTGCGCTAGGCGACTGGTTTATGGCGAGCCGACTGGCTTGTTTACCTTTGACCCGCGTGGGCCCTAAGCTAGCCTGTGGAGGGTAACGGTGTCCTGAGCGTCTCCTTAACGAGCCAGTTGAACCTGCAAGTAGAACCTCCTGAGAGGGCGTGCCGATGGTAGTCTGGGCTGCGTTCATGCTGGGCCTGGCCCGACTCGTGAGGGGCTTGCGAGGGGAGGCAGTTGAAGCTCGGAAAGATGCAAAGCGGCAACCAGAACGCAAGAGATTGCTTGAACGAGGCTAAACACCCCTTCCCCGGACACACGCAAGTTTTAAGCTCAAACCCAACTTAAATCCAAACAGGGAAAAGCAACAACCAAGGGGAAAAGTAGGAAAAGCAGAAAAAGCCGCGTCCGGCACCTAGTCTAGTCTTCGACGTCTTCTCACCAGCGCGGAGCTAAGTGCTACCACTGGGCGTGGGCGGCAGCCCCCGAGGCCCGAGGGCGGCTCTCCGGAGACTCCGGGGCATGTACAGCCCCACTCATTATTACGTGAGTGTCACGGGGCGGCGAGCTTCACATGCACTGGGCCTTCTTCACAGGTACCAGCCTTGCTTCATGTTGCCAGATGAGGGCCCCGCCTTGTGCCACACTCTATTGCCACAGACGACGACCGGAGACTGAGCATGCCGCCGATGGGATAGAGCGATCGCCAGCGGTTCCCCCGATGACCACGGGTCCTCTGCCGGGGGTAGGCCCTGGGGCACCTCCCCGGCAGAGGGCCTACCTCCTGAGGGCGCCTTGCTCCGAGCGTCGTGTGGGCGAGGCCGGATCTCGGCCCCTCTCCTGCAGCCCCCGGTGCCCTCCTCGTGAGGGGTGGGGACCTGCTGGATTGGGGCAGCCACCCGCTGCGACGACCTGTACCTCCTACGATCCATGGTTAGCGTATGCCTATTCCTGAGCGATTAGCGGTACCCGATAGTCACTGCCTACGGCACGGTCGACGGGGCCTTCCCTTGGCTCCTGAAAGAGCTCAGCCTCAGGTGCTTCTTCTCCCCAGCCTGGGCCAAGGAACTGGCCATGGTCTTCCTCCTGCGCGTGTCCTTGATCCATCATGTGTGGCACATACGCCTCCAGGGCCGCCGCCCCGAATGCCTCGCCGTAGTGTCCCATGTGCCACGCAGTTCTGCTCACGATGCCAACCAGGGAGTGGTAGCGTGGTGGCTCACCAGGACCGTGGGCTGTAGTGGATCCCCCTTCGAAGGTCGGAGGCGGAGGCGGCGCTGTTGGTGGCCAGGCGCTGAGGGCCAGGTTGGCGTTGGAGTGGCCCTGGAATCCGCTAGGAGCTGTGCGGGTGCGTGTGGGGCCTCCGTGCGGCCCACCTTGGGCCTGAGGCGGCAGTTGGGTGCAGAAGGGGGGAGCCCCCGAGGCGGCGGAGCCCAGGAGCTCTGCCACCTGCTCCAGTAGTATGTCGCGGCCGCCCTCTAGTAGCCTGCATTGCAGTAGTTCTCGAGCTACCGTGAGCGCGGCCCTTGAGTTCGCCTGCTCTCGCCGTGAGTACGGCACCATGGCCGCGGCGTGGCTCGAGGCCCTAGCTGCCAACCGCACCTGCCGCGGTGTGAGGGCTGGTGTCGCCTGACCGCGTCACCCGTGGCCCGCAGCGCCATGCGGACCGCGGGCTGCCTGGGGCACGGGGTTGAGGTCGCCCTGGGCAAGCAGCTCTGCATGGGCGGGCTAGGCCGCCCAGGGATCTGGTTTCCCGTGGGGTCGCCGGACATGATAATGATGAGGCGACAGGCGGCGCAACACGAGGTGAAGGAGAGCAGACTCCGGTACACCCCTACCTGGCGCGCCAAATGTCGGATTTCGGGTTCCGGCAGACCCTTGAGGTTTGAACACTGGGGTGCGCACGGAGATCACGCCCTCAACCTACCCATGTTTCACCGCCTCGCTAGGATCTAAACTACACGAAGAACAACACTAAGGACACAAGATTCATACTGGTTCAGGCCACCATTGTGGTGTAATACCCTACTCCAGTTTGTGGTGTGTGGGTTGCCTCTAGGGCTAATGAGGAACAGTACAAGGGAAGAATAGCCTCGCGAGGGTCTGTTCTTGGTTGAGGCGATGAACTGCTAGGGGAGTTCAATCGCCTCTCTCTCTGTGTCTTGGATGCGGATCCGATCAGATCTCCCCCCTACCCTGTGGGTGGCTAGTTCTATTTATAGGCGAACGCCCCGGGCCTCTTCCCAAATATTGACCGGGAAGGGCGCCAACAATTGGCCATTTTGAAGGGGAACATCTAGTACACTTATCCTGACTAAAGTTGGTCCTCGCCTGCCAAAAGACCCTGTCGATGACGCTAGCTTGGGCTCCACGATGACCTCCGTTCTGCCGTCCTGCTGGTCTTGGTCTTGTTGCACCGAAATGGTTGCCTTTGCTTGATACCCTTGCCTGCGCTTGCCTCCTTTGCACCAAAGGGGAAACAAGGACTCTGCGCAGGCCGGCGCCTGCCTGGCGCCCGCCTGCGCCTTGGTCGTCATGGCTTGCATCACGGGCACCTCGTGAGGTACCCTGCCTTGATCTCTCCGCCTCTTCGCGAGCCAGCCTGACGAGGCCGTGCCTGAGGAAGCCTCCTGTCATCCGCCCCGCGAGGCTTGGCCCCTCACAAGGGTCTTGAGCATGTGTTGATGTAGATGGGCCGTATTGGGCCACTCCTTGAGCCACGCCGCAGGCAGGCAAGTCTGGGTACCCCGTTCCCAGAACACTGACAGAAACTGGTACTCTGCGCCCGCTGGCGCCTGCCTGGCACCCGCCTGGCCTTGGTCGTCATGGCTCATGTCAGCTGAGCCTCGTGAGGTGCACCTTGCATAGAAGTCTCTGCTCCTCGGGAGCCATCCTGAGGACGCCGATCCCCTTAGAGCTCTTAGCATCGTCCGCCTCATGAGGCTTAGCCCCCCGCGAGGGTCTTGAATTGTTGATGTTGAAGCTTGGTCGTACCAGGCCATCGATGGAGCCACGCAGTGGGCCGCAGGCAGGCAAGTCTGGGTACCCCCATACCTAGAACGCCGATAGAAGCCTTTGCCTCCGACCGGCGACCTTTCGCCTTGTCTTCCGTCCTTCCCTTCCCTCCCCGGCACCATCACCGCTGGCCTCTTTGGGCTATAACTAGGGAGGGAGGTCTCCTAGGCGCCTCCTCCTTTCCTCCGGTGATCTCCCGACCAAGCCCCTGCGGATGTCCCCGCTAGGGCTCAAGTCATGTGTTCTCGCTAGTGGGGGTAGCCGGGGGCACTATGCCTTGCTCCTACGCTTCTCTTCCACACCTTCGCCGGTGCTGGCCCCATCCGGCCACCTCTGGGTGGGCAGTGATGGGACCAGGGCGGGCTCCTGCCCAGGCGCTTTTCTAATCTTTTCCTCCTTCCACCGCAGTGCCTGGGGGAGGGAAAACGAAAAGAGGAGATCACGGGGCACTTATCTTTTTTCAATCTTAAGTCTATAGGCACTTGCCAAATTTTAATTCAAATAAAGTAATCTCTCGTGTCAATGCCTGTGTTTTGTAATGCTTGTACTTATATTAGCATATTAATGAAAAAGATGAACCTTGCCGGGAACCCGCGCATGTATATGTCCATGCAGAGGTGAGATGCCTCTTTGGTGTAAACAAACGAGTTTGTCCCGGCAGGCTATGTTGTCGGCACCCTTTTTGTCTACCGAAGAGCAATATCTGCCAGGTTACAGACAAAGGGGCCAACCCCCGCTAACTCCTTTTTACCAAAGGCCACTGCGACCATTCTGACCGAAGTAGCGTTCGAGTCAGGAATGGGAGCATCTATGTCTAAAAAAGAGCGGTGAGGTTTTTTGATGCATAAGTTATAGCTTACAGAACACGAATGGACAGGAGGTAGAACTTATCTGTTTGGCTTGCCGGGGATCGTAGTTCCGGGCAATCTTCTCAACTCCTTGTCGAAACCAAGTCCATGGTAAGAACCTACAGGTTCATGTAGATGAGAATGAATGCAGGGTGTGATCCTATCTATATGCATATGCTCATGAAAATGCTTATGTAGTGATCTGGAATGCTCATGCATGCATGCAATCTAGGTTGGGGCCCCCTATAGCGTTTCTTTATTTTCTCTTGCACGGGGTCATCGCCCCGGCTTTGTACAAGGGGTTACATGCAGTTGAGGCAAGGCCTGTACAAATGGGTGTCTGCCGGGCAGGGCCCGGCAGCCTCGTACCTTACGGGTAGAACTTGTGGAGATGCTCAATATTCCATGAGTTTTGCAATAGAGTGCCATCTCCGATCTCCAGACGGACTGCGCCAGGTCTGGTGACTCATACTACCCGATAATTAAGGGCCTTCCCACTTCGGTAACAACTTGTGTGTACCCTTGGCGGACTGAATGCACCTAAGGACAAGGTCACCTTTCTCAGAACATCGGGCATGAACCCTACGGCTATGATAGCAACGTAGGGCTTGCTGATAGCGTGCAGCACGCATAGCAGCCCGGAGATGGTTCTCCTCGAGTATCACATCATCGTCACACCGGTGCTGATCTTGCATGATTTCATTGTAAGCAAGTACTCGAGGTGACCCGTAAATGAGTTCCATGGGGATAACTGCTTTTGCCCCGTAGACGAAGGAGAAGGGAGTCTGCCCGGTAGCTCGGTTTGGTGTCGTTCTGAGGGACCAGAGAACTACCTGCAGCTCCTCGATCCACCACCTGCCGTGCTTCTGCAGTGTATGAAAGGTTCTTGTCTTGAGTCCACGTAGCACTTCAGCGTTCGCCCTCTCAACTTGTCCATTGCTCCGGGGGTGTGCCACAGAGGGGAATGAGATCTTGCATCCGAGGGCATGAACATATTGCATGCCGCCGCGGCTCGTGAACTGGGTGCCGTTGTCGGTGATGATCCTTGCTAGAACTCCAAAACGACACACCAGATCTTTCAAGAACTTGATAGCTGAATGAGGAGTCAGCTTTCTCACGGCAGTCACTTCCAGCCACTTTGTAAACTTGTCGATGACAACAAACAAGAATTCAAAGCCCCCAATTGCTCAGGGGAAGGGGCCGAGGATATCGAGCCCCCCGACCGAAAATGGCCATGATAGAGGGATTGTCTGAAGTGCTTGTGCAGGCAAGTGTGTTTTCTTGGAATGGAACTGGCAGGCTTCACACTTAGTGACTGGCTTGACTGCATCTTGGAGGGTTGTGGGCCAATAGAATCCTTGCCGGAATGCTTTCCCAACTAACACCCTTGATCCAATGTGGGAGCCGCACATTCCTTTGTGTATCTCAGACAGTGGTTCCTTTCCTTCTTCCTGGAAGACACACTTCAATTTCACACCGTTGGACCTCCTTCAGTATAGTGTCGTGGACAAACTGATACATACTGGCCCTCAGGGCTACTTTTTTACCTTCGGCTTGATTGCTGGGAAGCTCTCCGGTTTGGAGGAAGCGTACAATGTGCCTTGCCAAAGTTGGAGCCTATGGCTCGGCAATGAGGACTAGTGGCACCTCCTCTGCTGCGGGAGCACCAGCCTCTTGTGCAAGGTCCATGGACCCGTCTGGAGGGGATTGTCCCGCAGGTTGTGAGGAGTTGTTTCCGGTAGGATCTCTGCCGGGAGCGGATGGCTCTACTGTGAGAGGCTTTCCGGTGTCCAACTTTCTCCTCTTCCGGGCCATTGTTGCTGGGGATACAAAGGGCTGAGTAAGATGGAGAACAAAAGTCCTTGGTTCCACAGGATGCTTCTCTACAGCATAGTTTGACAGATGATCAGCTATGCTGTTGGCGCACGGGGTACATGCTCCGTTTGCAATCCGTCAAAGTGCTCCTCAAATCTTCTCACTTCCTCGATGTATGCCTCCATTAATGGACTTTGGTAATCCTTGTTAACTTGTCTCACCACCAGTTGTGAATCTCCTCGAATGATCAGTTTCTTAATTCCCAATTCTGCTGCGACCATGAGCCTGGCAAGGAGCCCTTCATACTCTGTTGTATTGTTGGTTGCTTCATCCCGGGCAAAATGCATCTGGATGACGTGCTTCAAGTGCTCCCCGGAGGGGGCGACAAGAAGCACGCCAGCCCCTGCACCTTGTAGGGAAAAAGCACCATCAAAATACATAATACATTCTTGGGGTGATTTCTTGCCGAGGATAACTGTCTCTATCACTTCCTCATCAGGGGTTGGTGTCCATTCTGCAATAAACTCTGCCAATGCCTTGCTCTGGACAATTGATGTGCTCTTAAATTCCAAACCAAAGCTAGATAGCTCCAAAGCCCATTCCACAATTCTGCCGGTAGCCTTAGGGTTTTGGAGTATCCGTTGCAACGGGAAACGAGTAACAACCGTGATCTCATGGGCTTGGAAGTAGTGGCACAGTTTCCTTGAGGCCATGATGAGACCAAAAATCAACTTTTGCACGCTAGAGTACCTTAATCTAGGCCCGTGTAATAAGGAGCTGACGAAGTACACTAGGCATTGCAGCACTTTCTTCCTTGCTACATCCTTGGGGTTGTCATCGTTGCCGTGCTCGCTGCTGTTCTGATCCTCATCTGGCCTACCAGCCTCTGTTCACTCTCTTTCTCATTCACTTCTCATTGTGCTACCAGGGCTGCACTGACCACTTGGTTGGTTGCCGCTAAGTACAGCAACAACGACTCATAGGGTTTGGGTGCATCCAGGGTAGGCATAGTGGACAGGTAGGTCTTCAACTCTTGCAAAGTTGTGTCTGCTTAAGGGGTCCACCTCATAGGACCTGCCTTCTTCAAAGTCTTGAAGAACGGCAGGGCACGCTTGGTAGACTCGGAGATGAATCTGCTTAGTGCGGCAACACATCCCGTCAGGCGCCTCACATCCTTAACTGTCCTTGGCGCTTGGATCTGCTCAATGGCCTTGATCTTGTTGGGATTAGCTTCGATTCCCCTGTGGGCCACAAAGTATCCAAGCAGCTTGCCAGAGGGGACTCCAAACACACACTTCTCTGGGTTTAGCTTCAAGTTGATCTTGTGTAGGTTTGCAAACGTCTCCTCCAAATACTGAATGAGGGTTGCTCTGTCCTTGGTTTTGACCACAGTATCATCCATATAAGCCTCAATATTTCTGTGCAGCTGAGGTTCAAAACCAATCTGGACTAGCCTTGCAAAGGTGGACCTGACACTCTTTAATCTGAATGGCATGCGGACAAAGAAGTATGTACCACACGGAGTTATGAATGGTGTCTTATCCTCATCTTCATTGGACATGAAGATCTGGTGGTATCCAGAATAGGCGTATAGAAATGAGAACAAATCAAAACCTAAAGTGGAATCCACTATTTGATCAATATGCGGCAAGGGAAATGGGTCCTTCGGGCAAGCCTTGTTGAGATCCGTGAAATCAATGCACAGCCTCCACTTCTCGTTTGCCTTCCGGACCACCAGTGGGTTTGCTAGCCAAGTGGGATGTAGCACGCCTCTGACCAAACCAGCTGCCTCAAGTTTCTTGATCTCTTCTGTGATAAACTGCTGCCTCTCCAAGGCCTGCTTCCATACTTTTTGCTTAACAGACCTGGCGTGTGGGAAGACAACAAGGTGGTGCTCGATTACCTCCCTGGGAACACCAGGGATATTAGACGGTTGCCAAGCAAACACATCGATATTCGCCTGTAGGAAGGCAACGAGAAAGTTTTCCTATTTGTCATTGAGGGTGGTGCTGATAGTGTAACTACCATCAACGCCAGCCAGCCCTGTCGGGACCTTTTCACCTGCGGAGCAGCGACCTTGGATCTCTTGCTGTTGGAACACTCCGGCACGTCGTCAACGGGTGTAGTGCACTCAGAGGGGGCACGCTTCCCGGACTCTTTGCCGGAGGTCCTACAATCCTTCTTCTTTCCTTTGCTCTCCTTGGTGGGAACTGATGCCGTCGCTGCCTCTGCCGTGACCGCATCGCGATACATCTTGTCCACACAAATGATGGCATCTTTCTCATGTGATAGGATGGTGAGGACTCCTAGTGGCCCGGGCATCTTCAGGGTGTTGTAGGCATAGTGGGATGCCGCCATGAATTTAGCCAAAGGCAGGCATCCAAGGATCCCATTGTACGGCAGGGGGAGATCAACTACGTCGAACACAATCCTCTCAGTCCGGTAGTTCAGTTCTCCCCCAAATGTTACCAGCAATGTGATATTTCCCTTAGGATGACTCATGCCGGGATTGACTCTTTGAAACGTGCCGGTAACCTCCAGTTCTTCCTCTACTATCTGAAGCTTGCTGATAACAGCTAGGGAAATCAGATTCAGTCGAGCCCCACCGTCCACCAGCATCTTCGTGACCTTGAGGTTGCGAATTGTTGGAGAAACCAACAAAGGCAGGCATCCTACCGCAGTGGTACAGCTAGGATGATCCCCTTTGTCAAAGATGATGGATGTATGTACGGGGCCATTTGAGCGGCTTCCGGGCCTCTGGGCGCTGGTTCCATGGCATTGACTTCTCGTGCCCACTGGGGGAGTCCCGGATTAGGGGGTCCTTGGACAGCCGGACTATATGCTTATGCTAGACTGTTGGACTATGAAGATACAAGACTGAAGACTTCGTCCCGTGTCCGGGTGGGAGTCTCCTTTGCATGGAAGGCGAGCTTGGCAATTCGGATATGTAGATTTCCTTCTCTGTAACCGACTCTGTGTAACCCTAGCCCCCTCCGATGTCGATATAAATCGGAGGGTTTAGTCCGTCGAACAACAACAATCATAATCATAGGCTAGCTTCCAGGGTTTGGCCTCTACGATCTCGTGGTAGATCAACTCTTGTAATACTCATGTCATCAAGATCAATCAAGCAGGAAGTAGGGTATTACCTCCATAGAGAGGGCCCAAACCTAGGTAAACTTTGTGTCCTCCGCCTCCTGTTACCATTAGCCTTAGACGCACAGTTCGGGACCCCCTACCCGAGATCCGCCGGTTTTGACACCGACACCAACCTCTTGAGTTGGCGATGGGAGGTGTGCAAAGATGCACCCCCGTCAATGCACAGGGCGTCTGTGGCCTTCTGAAACTCTTGCTCACTGGTTTCCTCTTCATCCCCTTTATCACTCTCATCATCACAGGCTTCCTTCTCCTTGTCTCTGGCGGGTTTTTCTTTATTCCGAAAGGGTTTGCCAGGGCGATTTGCTCCATCACCTTGGCCCTTACCACCAGTGACATTCTGAACCTTTTCTTTATCACGCTTCTCATATTCTGCTCTCTATCTCTTGACCAAGTGCTCAACTTGATAGCACTCCTGAAGGTCGTGGCCTTTGGTCTGGTGGATCTTGCAGTACGGCCTATCGCCCTTCCCGGCCTTCTCGGCAGCTGCAGCTTCCGGGCAATCGGTGCATACGGCAACCTATTTGCCGGGGGCCTCAGCCTTGGCGATCTTGCCGGTACTTGGTGTGCCTGACCCTTCAACAGCCAACACTGCCATGTCTCTTCGCTTCTTACTATGCTTCTTGACCTTCTTCTGACTGGTGGACTCAGCATCATCCTCTGAATCAACATTGATGCAATCTTCCTCTCTGGCAACTTCCGTCCTTCCCCCATCTAAGCAAACTTATCCACTAGGGTGTACAACTCCTTCACAGTCTTGGGAAACCGTGCGTTCATCTCGGAACGGATACGGCGGTTGCGCACATTGGACTGGAAGGCAGCTATCACGGCTGCCGGATGGATATTTGGAATATTTCTATGAACTTTGCTGAATCTATGTAAATACTTATGGAGGGTTTCTCCTTCCTTTTGTTGGAGAAGCTGCAGATCGCTGGGACGACCTAGCTCCTGGTGGCCACAGGTGAAAGCACCGATGAACTCGTGGCACATGTCTGCCCATGACGAAATAGAGTTCTCCGGTAGGTGCATTAGTCAAGACCTCATGTTGGACTTGAGGTCCAACTGGAACTAGTTGGCGAACACCTTCTCATGTCTTCCCCCGGCAGCATGAACAGCGATGGTGTAGATGCTCAGGAACTCTACCAATTTCAGCCTCCCTGTCGTACTTCTCAGGTATCTCTGGCTTGAACGTGCGAACGGATGGCCAACAGGCTTGCCACAACTCATGGGTGAAGGTAGGGCAGCCAACCTTGAAGGGTAGGGGCCCGCCAACACCAAGCGTGGGTTCGTCGATGTCGTGGCCATCGCGCCCGTCGGCTTGGAGGAGGTCGCCGTGGCGCTGCTCGATGATGTACACGTCTCCTCTCCGCCCATATTCCCGGGTTCGTCGTTGGCATGGACGTGCTCGAGGATGAGAGCAGGCCATCGAGATTTCATCGGGGTCTTGATTTGGTTGCGTCCGTGCTGGTTGTCGTGGCTGGGAATGCACCGTGGGGACGGCTCCCCTCGTATGGGCAGTAGCATGGGCCGTTGTTGTTGCTTGGGGAGGTCGCGGTGGGACATCTCACCGTGAGCCCTCGACTTCGGCAAAACTGAGCAGACTTTGGATGGTGGCACACCATTCGTCCATCTGCTCGGCTGTTGGCGGAAACCTCAGCAGCAGCTGAGCCCACGCCATAGCCTCCGACGCTGTGCTAGGCATAGATGATGACAAAGTTGATCGCGCCGTCACTCGACTCCTGACGGAGCCAGCGGTGGCAGCACTGCACCCCCACAGTTGTGGTGCAACCACCTGGTTGGCAAGGTGGCGAGGTGGTGGAGCTCAAGGCCCATCAGCTCCATTGGGCACATCAGCTCGGTCAACTCACCTATGGCAGGGGTGGCCGAAGGGCGGCGGTTCACCCCAGATCAAGCGCCATCGCTATGGGTGTGCCCGTCGGTGAGAGGAGTGCGGCCGTCGAGGTGTTGCTGATGTTGCTCTCCTCCGGCATCTCCTGCTCCTGCGTCAGCTGCGGGGGACGGGGTGGTGGTGCCGCCTGCTCTGACCACATCCCGAGTAGTGTTCGCATACTCATGCGTCTCCGTGGCTCCCGCAGCGTTGTAGGCTGCAGGCGACGGGGCCTTCGATGTGGGCGGAAGAGCTGAAGAAGCAGGTTTCTTCTTGGGCGCCTTGGTTGACGGCGCCGTCGAAGATGCAGATGGCGATGAAGATGACGCACTGCTTACGTGTTCAGGTTCGCACAAGAGATCCCCTACCTGGCGCGCCAAATATGTCGCAGGAAAGCACGGCCACCTGTGGGACCAGGACGGCCCCTTGTTGGTACGACAGGGGGTAGTCGCATTGCACAAAGAGCAGACCAACGTGGGGCAGCACAGCGGCGATCACGCGGGCAGTTTTATCCAGGTTTGGGCTACCGTGAGGCGTAAAACCCTACTCCTGCTTTGGTGGAATGATGGTGGAAAAGTGGTGGTGGTGCATAGTACACTTGCCCGGTAGGAGTTGCTTCGGGGCGGAAGCGACTACGCGCGTACGAGGGTGCGAGTGATCTAACTTTCCAACCTCTCGAACTCTTGCCATGGGCCTCCTCATAGGCTAAGGGGTCATCACAGTGGCAAGTTAGTCATTAGACACTATATGATAGAAAATAGTGCTACCATACCTAACTCTACAAGTCGTCAGTGTGCATTTAATGCACTGCTTAGTGTCACGTCGTTGGTTGCCACGCAAGGGACCGGGCTATCTTGCTAGCTCCACGCCTGCTCACTTGACAGGTCATAGGACGGGTGTCATCTGTGGGTTTCCTTGGTATGAATGGTTGGCACTTAATCACTCCGCGGTTTGACAACGCATTGATCGACGACGTGGTTCGTGGCGGAGTACTCGGTGAGGTGATATGGTCTTCGCGAGTCCCCGCAGGCCTGCCGGGGCGCCTTGGCCATCTTCTTCTGGGGGTGGCTTTGCCCCTTGACGGGCTCGCCTGCCCGGCAAGGGAAGCTCCTTCTTTGCTCCTCTGTCCCGGCCTCGGCCCTTTCTTATCTGTTGGTTGGTTCTTTGATTCTCTTGGTATCTTGCTCTTGTTGATCTGAGGCTTCAATCTTTATCTTGTGCTTATGCACAGTCAGGGCAACAGGCCCAGGGTCTGTTGTACCAACACAAGGTCATGTCAGTTAGACAAGCCGACCCTTGGGGGTTGCAGGTTGCTTATTCAAACATTCCTGCTCAAGGGCTTCTTGAAGAGCCAACTCTTTATTTTCATAACGACCCGATCCTTGGGGGCTATGGTTTGCTCATGAAATTCAGTTACAAGTCTTAAGCATATACATATCTTCATTACACATAAGAATTGCGGCTACATATTCCGGCTATCAGATAGTCGGGTCGAATATCCTTGGTGGAGTTCATCTGTGTTAAGATCTTCAAAACATGGGAGCTCTAGCTTCAATTTTCCTTTCTCCAACATGGCCGGCTCATCCTTGGCCTCAATTTTGGCCAAGGCATTTGAAGCTTCTGGAGCCTTGGGATTCTCTCCAGTAAAAATTACTTCATCATCCACCAAATGTGATGGAATGATACTCTATACTTCCTGCATAGAACTGGAGGCTCGAGCAGGACTTGGCGGATTGACATTATGTGCCAGGTCATCCATGTTGACCAACTCATCCAATTGTACCGGCTCCTCCGCTGCTGTCGGCTCATCAGCATTAACTTCCTCATTTTCATGAGTCGGCTCAATCCTCTGCTCTGGGTTGCCTTTGCCGGCGGGGTGACTACAAAAAAAAGAGACATCCGTGACATTTTGGGGCGAAGAAATTTTTTACTGTCATACTTATGACACTTCTATGACAATAATTGTGACAAAACCCGGTATCATCGTAGATGTGGTGGGATCCTGCTTCTATGACAAAAAATCATGACAGAAAATGGGCTTTTCATCTTGGGCTAGCCGGAGATGCGGCTGCTTGACATTCTTTGGGCCATCCATGACGGATTAACCGTGGTAGCAGCGAGGGCGAGGAAAATATCGGGGAGTTCCCAGTTATGGTGGGTGGTCGGGGGCCGGGCGATGCACGTTTCTCTCATACACGTACGCGTGTGGGTGCGTGGCATTCAGCTCTAACTGAACCTGAGCGAGGCATTCGCCTACTGAACCCGAGCGATTGCACTGCAGGCTACGCATTACTAAACCCGAGCGATCGATGGATGGTTGTTAACTGAAACCGATCGAGCGATTCCTTCGCTACTGCTGCTAACTCAAGCTGTTCGATGCTGCCTCTGGATGAACAATGAGCGTTGTTGGGGGGTTTGGATGAACAGTTCCTGGTGGGGGGTTGGATGAACAGGACCCCCGTGGTGTTGCCTCTGGATGAACATGACCCCGATCGATCTAGCCGGTTGGTGGCTGGATGAACAGGACCCCGTGGAGGGCTGGATGAACAGGACCCCATGGAGGGCTGGTTGAACAGTAGCCGATGGAGGGCTGGATGAACAGTAGCTGGTGGAGGGCTGGATGAACAGTAGCCCATGGAGAGGTGGTTTAATAGGACCCCGTGGAGAGAGCTGGTTGAACAGTAGCCGATGGAGGAGCGGTGGAGGTTGGATGAACGAGAGCTCATGGATGAACAGTCGCAGGTGGAGGCCGGAGGAGGTCGACGGTGGATGAACAGTAGGCCGTGGAGGCAGATGACAGTGGAGATGAAAGTATCCCGTGGAGTCCCGTTTTGCGGTACGCCACACCCCTCCCGATAAACAGGACCCCCGTTTCGACCGTAGCGCTCCAACACAAGTCTGTTTCCTTTGTTTTGCGGTACGCCATACCCCTCCGATCAACAGGACCCCGTTTCGACCATAGGAGGTCCAAGAGAAGTCCGCTTCCTTCGTTTTGCGGTACGCCAGACCCCTCCCAATGAACAGGATCCCGTTTCGACCGTGACCGGTCAAACACAAGGTCATTTCCTCTGTTCTGCGGTACGCCAGGCCTCGTTTCCATTGGCTATTGCATCCAAGCCGGTTGGCTCCTAATGAACACGATGACACATTTCGTTCTGACCCAGCCGGTTGGCTCCCCATGAACACGACGACAACGCAGTTTCGCCATTCCGACCCAACCATGTACACGGGCCCTGTCCGTAAGTATCTGCAAGTAGGCGTTCGAGACCCCGCCCGTATGTATGTACGTGGTCATATTTACTTTCTTGCACCCTGTCCGCTGTACTTACGTGTACATGCTACATGCGCGCCTCTACTACGACACGTGCGCACCTCTACTACAACACGTGAGCGCCTCTACATCGACTAGTATGTACGTACACGTTCGCGACCAGAATAACAACGCTACATACGCTTTGACCAGGTGGGTCCCGACTGTCAAGCACTTCCTTGTGTGCGAAGATGTAGCTGGTGGGTCCCAACAGTCAGGGGGCGAATGGTATTTTTTCGTAATATGGACGGACTTCCTTGTGTGCGAAGATGTAGCTGGTGGGTCCCAACAGTCAATGGGAGAAAACATTATTTGTCATGGTAAAAAGGATGCAGTTGCATGCATGCGTCCATGGGCGTGGTGCGTCCCCACTGTTAGCCTCTCACATACCGTCATCATCCGATGACTCTCATTTGTTGACCACGTTGACCACACCGCGCCGAGCGCACCAAGGCCGATGGAAGACAACGAGGCCCCATACTGGAACGACCCAGAGATGGGGAAGACATGGCAGTGGAGTCACAGATGGAGAGGAGTGGGAAACTTGACTGGTTCGGGTGTGTGGCAGCACTGCCGCCCACGAGAGACTGGAGCAAGAACAGAGGTTGAAGAAGGAGCATGGCTGTTGGATTAACATCTAATGGTCCAGCTGCTAGAATCATTTGTTGATTAAGTTGACAAAGCCCTGCATACACATCTTCTTAGTAGGCCCACAAGTCTGCAGCGCTGGGGGAAGAAGATGAGAGATTGAAGAAGAATGCCAGCTATTGGATGTAAATCCAACGCCTTGCTTAGGCTTCGACCTACTGGCCCACATGTCAGCCAGTCCATTTGTTTTTAGTCCATTTGGTGGGCTGGGTGAAACAATGATGTAGCATCTATTGAGCCCGTTTATATATATGGTAGAATTTAAAGCCCATTTGCATTTTTCTCGAAATCCGCAGACTTGCTGGGCTGGGTGAAAATATCATGTTGGGCTAGACGTAGAAATGTTATAAAAACATAAACACATGGTTGCACATCTATTACTGCATTGGTCAGTAAAATCTTTGCAAGCTTATGTACGCAATCACTAGGAGTTAACTTGCCAAGTTATATATAAACAATTTTTTTTGTAAGAACTTTCAATTTACGAAATAAAATATCATTTTAATTTGATGAGTTAATAGGACGTGGGGTATTATTATTTTTCAGGCCAGACATGGGACAATTGAGTTGGTTCTAGGGAAAAGTACTGGGAGAAAACTCAGTTTACATCGAAAAAGAAAGTGGGAGAAAATTCAAATACAGGATTAATGAAAACGAAAAATAAAGGAAGTGGGAAGGTCTATAAAATGGTTGGATGAATGGCAGGTTTAGCGGAACCTTATGTTGTTTCTATTATAAATATATAACATGTAATAAAATAAGATATATATATATATAGGACAAATTTTTCCTACTACCGGGTGTAGTTACACCCATTTTTATTTTGTATGTTTTAGGTAGTATCTACGATACCGCAGAGTATGTATGCGTAGTATGTAGTATGTAAGAATTTTTAGGTAGTATATATACTATTTTAAGGTAGTATGTAGTATATTTTTAGCATACTTCTTTTTACATACAAATGTGTACGTATTTTCACAAATATGATAAAAACATGGGCTCACATGAAATTTTTCACATAACTCGCTTTGGAGTATCTTATATATAGTATATGAACATACTAAAAATGATAAAGTAGTATATATATTACCACATAGTAGTATATGGTAAATGGGTGTAGCTACACCCGGTAGTAGGATGCATTTTCCCTATATATATATATATATATATATATATATATATGTACTATTATAAAAGGGAAAACATAGATTCAGTTTTGCATTGTTATAGAAAAATAGAAATGAGCTATGCATCATCTTGAAAAAACAAACATAACTTGGGCTGCTGATGTTATAAACAAGCTAGGTTGGGAGGACCAGAGGTCGCTTGATCCAAAAAACATCGAAACATGTCGTGGGCTGCCCATGTTAAATAACAAAACCTAGGCCATGGACCTGGTGGGCCCGGGACTGTCAGCCTGTCGATGAACAGTTGTCTCCCTATCACACATAGGCTAATGCATGAAACACTCAGATGATAAAGGTGCTTAAACAGATAAAGTACAACATCTAGACCTTCCTGGCACGCTTGATCATGACACTGCGGCTGTCCGTGTACTCGTTGGTTATGGGAAGCAGACACGCCCTCATGTCCAAGATCCGCCTGTACATGTCATATCATGCGTATGCGTCCTTGGCCGTGTAGGTTATGTAGGCTAGATTTAGAGGTACCTCCCACGTGTTCAGGTCCTTGGTATCATTGTCTTCTTTCATGTTGGCGTAGTAGGGGTTGATGATGGTCTCGGAGAGGTCAACCACGAAGTCCTTCTCCTGCCCGTTGCCGATGATCTTGTATTGCTTCTAGATGTCGACAAGCTTGTTGCACCAGATGGCCGAATCGTCACGTTCTTCCTTCTTTCCACCGTAGAGAAGGTTGAGTCGGCTTTGCCGATGAAATGGGCGAATGCTCCAGAACCTCTGATGGCCCTACAGTAGTGGTATACGAGAACCTAGTCCTGCATGCATACCTGGGCGACCGTGATCCGCTGGTCCATATCAGGAGATGAATGGATGGGCACAAGATCTAGTCCTGCGATCTTGTGCTTTGTCGTCCTGTAGGTACTGCTTGTACTCGGCGAGGCAGAGCTTCACCGAGTCCAGATCATTGGTATACATCACATTGAACTTGGTGCAGCCATGGGACTTAACGGTGAACTAAAAGGTGAACTCCTTGCTGAAGTCCATATCCAGCAGGCTCACCCCTTAGATCGCCATTGGAGTCTCTTCAAGTGAACGAGTGAGTAGGCGGCAACAGCAGTTCATTTTTCAGCTCATGGGGAACTAGATTCAACAGTAAACTGAGTGTGTACATGAGATAACAGTTACTACCCCTCCCTCGCCTGCTGCACGCCCGGCAGAACATACACCCTCGATGCATTCAAACGCGTCCATAAAGAAACCTATTTCGGCCACACGTTGGTTCATGAGCGGGTCTGTATTGGTTCTGTAATAACAAGTGTTAGTGGTCACTTTACTTAATTTAATTAGCTTTAATTAAAATGTATTCTTAAAACAAGCAATGCGTTGGCTCGTTCTATCAGTGCCATAGGATCAGCATGCACAACAATTAGAATTATTATTCTCAGGACGCACATGATCAGCTTATTTGCCGCACTTTCACACAGGCAATACTACCAAGTTTGAACAGTTTGTTATGGTTGTTGTTCTCTGCATCATCATGCCGTGTTTCCCAACTTGCAAGATTCAGAACCAACAAATAAGATTCAAATAATAAGTACAACAAAGATGCCTACACATCTCATTGATTCCCAGCTTCCAAGATTCGGAACCAACAAATAAGATTCAAATAATAAGTACAACAAAGATTCCTACACAGCTCATTGGTTCCCAGCTTGCAAGATTCAGAACCAACCCATTAGAGCCTTTTGATAGAGTGAATATCGGTATTAAATCCATCTTGGCTAGCCGTGTCATACAACCCAAGAACTTGGTGAATGCTCTTGACCATCACAACATCTGTAGTAGAGTATTCCTGTTTGCACAGATAAGAAAGAGCATGGATTTAGGACTCTAGCAACCGTAGAGATGGTTGTATAAACATTGGCCTTTTCTTTTGTCCACTAATTCTATCTTTGTTCCTGATGCATCAATCTTTGACGCATCCCATGAAATTACTATATAGTGGCACTAGTTGAAGGAAACTTTATTTCCAAAACGAGAAAAGATTGTGATAGAATAGCTTTATTTAAAAAATACAACATTGGCACAGCATGACAAAGCACAATCATGTTGATAAAGGACAGTACTGATCGGTGTGAGGGGCCCTATGCCGCCACGACTCAATCTGGTGAAGCTACAATTCCACTCGGATGAGGTCAACCTGTAGCTCCATGATTCAATTCATGCGCCTTTTTCTGCAGTTCACCTGAAATGAAGCAAAGATTGCATCATTCAGCTAGCAAGAAGTACTAGCTCTCGTTAGCTGGTAGGTTCTTCTTTAGTAGTTGCACTAAAATTGAGCGACATTAAGGTTGGCTGTCCTGCTCATGTAAGGTGCAACTATAATTTGCTTATCCTTTTGTGCAGTTCCACTAAAATAAAGTGTCATTGTCGTGACAGTGACGACTCATCATGCAAAGGCTAATAAAATGTTGCACGAGATTACCAACAGAATTTGATGGAGATTTTAGAAACTCCAGTCACCATTTTGTGCAGTTCCACCAAAATTGAGCGATATTGCCCACGTGACATTTTAGTTGAATTGCACAAGACACTCATTCCAATAAATTTTTTTGTGCAGTTCACCAAAAGATCACAATAGCAACAAGGTGAAATGAATATCCCTATCTGCACAAAAAGATAGAAAGTAAACAGTTGTTGGTCAATAATAATATATGAAAACAAAATGAAAAGAAGCATATTAATTATGTTCATGGCAATCACGCAAGGACAGTAGATGTTTTAAAACGTCAGCAATGCTACATGTTACTAGAAGCATTACGATCAACTATGACATTCCTCAAATATGGGATTACTTTAATGGTGGCATTGCTTGTTTACCAGATACAATAAATCAACAGCAGCTAAAGAGTTGGTTTAAGGGCATGGGACCGTGGGGACACCATGTCACTCAACAGCTTAAAGAAGCAATTTACTTGTCATACTGGGGAAAATAGCAGGAGTACCATTTGTTAACATAGTTTAATTGCATCATATCACTGGAGGCATTAGATTAACAATAACATTGGTTAGACATGTCCTTAAGGTAACAGTGTGACCATTTCATTCTACATGCGCCGTTACATTAACAATAGCAATAGGTTGGTATAAGGACATGCAACAGTGGACGCATCAACATAATGTACCTACAGGGAGGCATACAGTGGTGATGCCGAGTTTGTTCACGCTCTGTGAGGGAAGCAAATCTAATCCAGGAGAACTTTTACTATGTGAGGGCAGCAAATCTAATCCTGGAGACCTTTTACTATGTGAGGGAAGCAAATCTAATCCTGGACATACTCTGTTGACTTGTCCACCAGCCGCCACTTTCTATCATTTTTTCAACCAATAATAGATCTGATCCTTATCCACTTTGTACTGATTTTTCCCATTATTTCCCTTTTCAGCCAAGAGACCGGTTGGGTATCCGGTCTCTACTACTTTCCCCCTGTTATTTCCTCTTTGAATCAAGTCCTAGATTCATGCTACAACTTTCCCCCCTTTCTTTGTTGTTTGAACCAAGTCCTAGATTCGAATGCATGAAGTAGCTTTACCTCTAATAATACTAAAAATTTAAGTAGAAAAAGATGCACATGCGGACACATGCGGAGCTGGGGCAATAGAGCAAGGCCACTTTCGAAGAACTTGTACCTGAGATTCGTTGGGATGTCGGTGGCGGCAGGTCTGATCTGCGCACAATACGGCACGGAGGAAGAAGGGTCGGAGGACCTCCCGAGCTGGCGCTATGTCGGAGAGAACGGCACGGGCAGAGGATCGGGCCCCGCCAGCAGCTGTGGGTTTCCTCCCTCGGCGGTGATGACCGCTTGAATGATGCACCTTTTAGTCCTCTACACACACCAACCAAAGGTATTCGGTCGGATCTATGACCAGCGGTGAGCAGAGAGAAAATGTCGCTATCAATGTCTTGTTTAGATCTGAAGAGGATGAGAGAATTAAGAGAGCAACCCTAGTAAAGCAAGCGCTCAGGCCCCTGCGTACATATATAGTGGAGTGATTATCTTTTTCTCTCCACAACAAGCGTTTCAATTTGTGTAGGTGGCATTAAATAAATGAAACTCTTTATTTAAGGTGACTAACTGTACGACTCCTACTTACTACTAGTAGTACTAGTATTGTTAATTTGTGCTCCCCGGCCCTCCATTCATTAAACAACCCCACTTGTGAGTAACCATACAATACTAGTATTTATATAAAACGAACAAGCTCAAACTATTTTCTTGTAGTAAAAAGTTAAGGGTGGGGCTTTTCCCGGGCAGTACGCGCGGCAGTTTTCACATAGGCGGTTTGACAGAGAGGCAAGGAGGGTGAGGGAGTAGCGGATTCAACTTACTTACTGCTGGAAAGGTCGGGTTGTGCGATTTGACGGCGCGTTACTGCTGGAAAGACTTGTGATATGACTACTCATTATAGTCATGAATTATTGGCGCTATGACCGGGGTGATGCCCCCCTTCCGTTCCGCACTCTAATCTGGTGCATGACACGTCGAACCGGATGCTGGCTCTCCCACATGTCGGTGAATTAGGTAGTAAGACAGAGAAAATAATCATGCGATATATGCTACTACTACTACTAGTCACATCGGAGGAGTGCGAACCACGGCAGCCTAGTAAACCTTCAGTGCGAACCATGGCAGCCCAGTGAACCAGCAGTAGAAAACAATGTGGTGATATGGCCATAAAAAACAATGTGCTACGGTCCATACTGTAGCATGTACAGTACTACTCCTCTTTGTTTGGATCCCTGAGTTAGAGCTGGTTTCGGTTGAATTAGCCTCAAATTATCAAAACAGGAGGGGTTAGTTTGAGCTAGTTTGCTCTAACCCAGCTAAAAAAACTAGCCAGGTGGAGAGGTTCTAATTGGGTTAGTTATCCTCAGGGCCACTAAAAGAGAATTAAAAATATATCCCCTGCCCGCACTAGATCGCTCCCTCGCCCCCCCCCCCCCTGCACGACTCCTCTCTGTTCCCCATCGGGCCGCCCGCCCAAGCGCCGCTCTACCGCTTGCCCTCTCTCTCCTCCGGCGGCCCTGTCCCTCCGGCCTCCGCCGCCCTCCTCCGGATGCCCTCTCCCTCCGGCCTTCAAAGGTCGGCCCGCTCCCCCTTCACCAGTCGTTTTTCTCCCTCTGTTGTGCGTGGCGGTGGCGCATCTGCCAGGGAGGTCGTGAGACGGGTGAGTTTGTTCGTTCCTTCTCTGTCTCACAGCCATATCATTGATCTTGCTCGCCCTAGAGATAATTCTTACTTGGAAAAGTAGATCCTGATCAAACTTGGTATAGATTTGTGGTGCATGCATGGAATTGTTTGATGCTGCTTGAGGAGGTAATAAATCTTTCTAGAGGCCCAAAGATTCAGTTCACCTTTCTAGGTATTTCAGTTTCAGGCTTGCATTATTTCTAGAGGCCCAAAGACTCAGTTCACCTTTCTACGTATTTCAGTTTCAGGCTTGCATTATTTCTAGAGGCCCAAAGATTGAGTTCACCTTTCTAGGTATTTCAGTTTCATGCTTGCATTATTTCTAGAGGCCCAAAATTTAGTTCACCTTTCTAGGTATTTCAGTTTCAGGCTTGCATTATTTCTATAGGCCCAAAGATTCAGTTCACCTTTCTTGGTATTTCAGTTTCAGACTTGCATTATTTCTAGAGGCCCAAAGATTAAGTTTGCGGTCATCGGCAAGCGGCCCTACTACCCATGCCGGTGTCGACCTCAACTCGCAAGTGCTAGCGTCGGAGGGGTTCCCGGGGCTTGGGCTCTATAAAGCCTTCCTCCAGAGCGACAATGACGAGCTCCTCCCTAGGTGCGTGAGGGGCTACGGGCTCCCTCCCTATCATGAATGACTTCCGTGATGAGTTAGTTCATGCTTTGTTTCATGGAGTGTATTTTTTTTGTGAAGCTTGATTGACGACTTGTATGTTTAAGTGGGATATCTCATTTGTATGGAAAAAAGTAAAATTTATCATGTTGTGCATGCTTGTTATGTAAAGGTGGTTCGTTTATGTCAATTGTGAGTGGGAGGAGGCCACACAAGAGCCGACCACACCAAATCTGGCAGGAAATAGGGTCCAAAGTAGTCAAATGATTGAGAAAGAGCATTTATTATCAATCTAACCCTGCCATCCATACACCTCTTTGGTTTATAGTTAGTTCATGGTTAGTTCATGGTTAGAATCTAACTCTAACCTCTAACTGAGTTAGAGTTCTCCTCGTCTTGGTTCATCACCATCATACTTTCCCCATTCCTGTGTTTTTAGTATCCTGCGAATCAAAGAGGCCCTTTTTTTGCGAGAAAAATCAAAGAGGCCCTTAGACTGGTTTAGGTCCGATCATTTTTTATAAACATGTTATGTCCAAAATTTACTGAACGTGCTCCTGTTTCTACGAAAATAATCCGGTTTCATGTAGTAATTCATTTATTTATTTATTCTTCTACGGGGGGTTTGCATGTAATTCGTGAGGTCTGAAATGTAAAGTACCCCGGCATATGCTCGGAGTCATGCATGCACTACAACCCAGATGCTCTATGTCCCACATGTCGACGAAAGCGAGCACGTGGAAATAGCCTAGGAGTACATATAGGAGGATAAATGCGTGAAAAAATATGTACTGTGAAGTGTAGCTGCGGTTTGAAAAGGAGACCTAAAGTGATGACAGCTATAGGTCGCATGGACCCAACTAGTGGTACTGGACATACGACTATTTTTTCCCTCAAAAAAAGAGGTATGCGTGCTCAGTACTCCTATTCTATCAACATGAGTCCCATCTAACAACAACATCGGTGCTACAGCTAGCTCTTCTCCCTTGTTTCTCTCTTCTAATTCTAAACTCAGCCAACGCCCGGTGGGCGGGGTGGGTATTCGCCGATGGTCGGTTTGCTCAACTGTGGCCCCACCTCATAGTGAAAATGTTACGACTGGAATAAAAATGCCATATGCTCCCTCCGTTCCTAAATATAAGCCTTTTTAGATAGTATTTCAAATGGAATACAACATATGGATGTATGTAGACATAGTATAGAGTGTAGATTCACTCATTTTGCTCCGTATGAAGTCACTTGCTGGAATCTCTAGAAAGTCTTCTATTTGGGAATGGAGGGAGTACTATACTAATAAAACATTAAGGCCACGAGGCGATGCAGTGCTGGTTACAGGAGGCAAGAAGAAGAGATGCATCCATCGACGACGTCCACCTCCTCGACTCAGGGCGCCGGCCCATCGAATGGCAGCTAAGTAGCAGCAGCTTTCGTGTCCAGGTCGACGTGCTTCTGAACAAAGGTGTCCAAAGATTCCAGCCACTGGAAGAAGGTGAACGTCTTTCTGTCCTCGCTTGCCTTGTAGTGGCCTATGTAGACGATTTCCTCGTAGACGTGGATGTGCAGGTCGACGGTTTCTTGCATGGCGAGGCGATGCACCGTGAGCGTGGCCTCGAGGTGGACATTCTTTGTTGTGACCTCCGGCACCTGCAGGGCCACCAGGGCTTGAAAGAGCTCGTCACCATGGAGGCCGATGAAGGTGGAAGGCAATGAGGAGCCTGGGCGCGCGGGCTGGAGAAGTACGGCAAGGTCGTCCGCTTCTTGACGGCGTTGAACTTGCGGATGGAGTTGACCATCATGTCATCCATGCAAGAGGCAAAGCCAGCGTCGACGAGGGCTACGACGCCGGCGGTCACTAGCATCGTCTGGAAACGCTGCGCAGTGCAGGGCCGTAGGCCGGCGCCTTGGATGATTTTGCATAGCCGACTGCCGCTCACGTCCATCGGCTCCATAGGTGCTTGTAGCTTCTGGTCACTTGGTCTTGGATTGGAGTGAGCAGTGTTGTGTAGAGACTATGAGTAGATGGATTGGAGTGGTGGGGCACCTTTATATGAGAGTCCAAACTCTATTGCATTCACATCATGTTGGCTCTATTCTGCTTCTCCAATTAATTCCCTCTGCATGTAATTGAGGATGCATCATTGACCTTTCAACGTCTCGGGAACCGCTAACCTCTCCCTCCTTGGCATTCAAGCACCTATGGAGGCGACTGCCTCTCGCGTCTATCGCGTGTCAGGAGACGTTCCCATCGACGACGAGGTGCCTATGGCGACTTCGTAAATTTCAAGATGATAGTGCCGGCTTAGTCTTTGGGAGGTGCTCATAGGGGTAGGGTGTGCATGTGTGTGCTCATAGGGGTGAGTGTATGCGCGTGTATATGAGTGCCTTCATCTGTAGTGTGTTAAAAAATTTAAATGCGTGTCAAAAAGAGACTAGTCAGTACAGTCAATATTGTGCACGGCGAGCAAGGCGGAGAGGAAAACGAGAGAACTAAGTATTTATTTATGGTGCAGATTCACTCATTTTGCTCCATATGTACTCCGTCTCGGTGTAGTCTAGTCACTTGTTGAAATCTCTAGAAAGGCAAATACTCCTTTCTGGTTTACTAGGCTATACTAGCAAGTACTACAATAGTGGGCTCACATAGCAATTTTGTCTCATGCAAGAGCTTGGCTATATGCGTGCTCCAAGGTTCGAACTGCCACGTTCGGGTTGCGCTTGGCTCTTCGCCTCTTCGAGAAGCTAAAAATGATGTTACTACTACTGCTTCTACAATATTGAATCCACTGCTGCATGTCCGTCCACCACGAGCGGGAGGGATAGCTTGTTTTAGTACTATAAGCAAAAGCCTATCCTCGTTTGCGAGCCACATCATGCATGGGTGAGGAAGAAGGCATGTAGTAGTAAAATCAAGCTTCTCCTTGTTGTACGAGTTGACGCGACACATCATAGCACTGGCCCACATGCTTGCTTCTAAACTTGGCTGAAAGACCCGCAGTATACAATATATTTGCTGCAACCTCTAACATTTACCCACCAAAAATTAAAATATATATTCCTGTCTTGAGCAGATGAGCGTGCAAACTACAATCACCAGGATGACAGGTAGGGCCAGAAGATTATTTTAATCAAAAAAAGCTTCGAGATGGCCACATAGCATGGAGCTGACCCCAACGATTTTAAGCTTATCGGCACGGTACACACTATCCTAGACTACTCTACACATGTAACTGCCACACGAGCGCCCGGGCTGCGCTTGGCTCTTCGCCTCTTCGGGAAGTCGAACAATGATGGAGTACTACTGTAGCGGAGGAGTACTACAGTATGCTTCTAGCCATCTGACACCGATTGAACTGTTGCATGTCCACCGCGTGCGGGAGGGAGAGCATGTACTGAAAGCTTCTCCTAATCCTGCCAGCCACCACGCTCATTGGCGAGGGAGAGACGCAGCTTCATTGACTTACTACACCTGCCTTTGCATGTATGACAGGTGGGCCCAACAGGTGGGTGGCCCACCTATCATTCAGCCAAAAGCAGGTGCAGCTAAGGCACCGGAGCTCAGTCCACGAGGGAGAGGATAATCAAACTTCTCGTTGTTGTACGAGTTGACGCGACACATCAAAGGACTGCACTCGATATATTAATTTCTATAGTTTGTGTTTACTGATGTATAAATTATAATGCATGCATGCATGCCGTGACTCTCCTTTTGATACTTGCATGTGTTGATTTAATGCACCTTGAATTAGTATGAATATATGACGGTAAAGCTTTTGTAATGCCCCGGCCCTAAAGCGAGAGATGGTTGTGCATGAGGAGGGCGAGATCATGCAGACGGAACAGGACCCGACGATGGAGCTCTCTATGGTCTCGATGGACCTCACCTTGCTCCACTGCCCCTTGTGCCTCCACCCATTGAAGCCTTCAGTGCATGAGGTTTGAATACACCTCGTCTGTTCGACTGATCGAGCAAGATGCAGGTTTCTTGATTGATGTGCTGCTCGATTGATTTGTGCAGTGCAAGCGAGGGCACCTGGCCTGCGCGGACTGCCGCGTCGAGCGCCCCAGGAACCAGCGGCAGTGCCATAAGTGTGTGCGCAGTGGTGGCTTCGATGTGCGGAACACGGCGGTGGACGCCGTCCCCTTGTCGGTGAGGGTGGAGTGCCCGCATGAAGGCTGTGGGCTCTACGTCACTTACCACAAGCTCGCCGATCACCAGAGTTTGTGTCCGCTCGCACCCTGCAAATGCCATGTGCTCGTCTGCGACTACGAGGGCCCGCCGCCTGTGCTCTTCCACCACATCAGCACCAGGCATCCCATGCCCGTGCACAGGATCCAGTACGACAAGGTGCTCCAGCTGCAAGTGCCACTGTTGGAGCCACGGCTCTTGTTGTTCACGGAGGAGGACGGCTGCACATTTTTCTTGGTCGGCGGCGTGCTCAACATCGGCTCACCTATCGCCATGTCGGTCCTCTACATCAGAGCGGGGGCGTCCCCACTGCAACACTACATGGCCAAGCTGTGGGAGAATGGCCAGCCGGTGGAGCCCAAAGGCAGGACCGACACTGTCAAGGTGGAAATGGAGGTGACAAGCAGCAAGGATCCCGGCGACGTCGTCGTGCAGGAGCTGACCTTCTTCATAGTTCTGCCCAAGCTGCTGGCCGGGGCTTAGCTGGTGTCCCTCCACATTCAGATTGACAAGCTCACGTCCTAAATGTTTCTACAGTGCCTTCTGTTTATCTTAGTAATATGCTAATATAGGGATTACCTCGGTCTACTTTAGCTTAAGAGATGGTGGGTTTTGGTGGCGATGCAGCAATTACTTCGACATCAGATCGGTAATTGCCAACAGTCAAACAAATATTTTGTGTCTGTTGGATATAACATTCCTTTGGGTAAGAAGTACTACTTGTCATCAAAATGGATAAAAGGAGATGAATCTAGACGTATTTTAGTTCTAGATACGTCCCTTTTTATCCATTTTGATGACAAGTATTTTTGAGCGGAGGGAGCTTATATGCTTGTTTGTTCACGAAGTGTTTCATACTTGTGCGAGTTGACGCGACACATCAAAGTAGTACTACTAGTAGTACTCCCTCCGATCCTAATTTCTCTGCGCATAAGTCAAGGCACAGATACCAAGCAGAGCCTGGTTGTGTTGGACAACTCACCTGACTATGCACTAGGCAGACGAAGCTTGTGTCATGTTGGTGACATGTGCGGCCTGCACATTAACCAAAACCTCGCTCCTCCAGCTTAGCCTCCGCGACAAGGAGCAACGTGAAACCTATGATAGAGCCAATCGGATGGTTGAGAACACCACAATTCGTAGCTATAGATGCATGTGTGAGAGAGGACGAGTGTGTGCGTGCACCTCTTCTCTTCTTTTATGACATACTAAACTCAGAGTACAAGTGTATGTGGGTGGCATCGACCTAGGGAGCTAGAGATGGTGCATGCAGGAAGTCCCGAGAGATAGGTATAATGCGTCTGAAAAAAAGACTAGTCTATAGCTCACCACGAGGCTATTCTTGTCGAACGCCCCAATAACCGTAAGATATGTATCCGACGGTGCCAGTTATTGCACGTACACATCAATAGAAAAAGAACTACCATGGCATGTGCTACACCACGGCCGAGAACACGTGCCCACGTTACGCCATCCAGGAATAGTGCCGCACTTCAAAACTAGAACCGTCAATAGCTTTTGATCTTGCGTCTCGTCACATTCCAAATTACTACTACTACCACGCTATATTTAATTGCAAACCTGTTCACACCGATCACAACCTAAATGGTTTCCCACTTAGGAGCGTATTAGTACTCGGTTATAAATACTACTATGCCAAGATGACTGCACATTCCTCCTCAACTCCTCATCCAGAAAAACAAACAAGTCATTCAGCATCCTTCCCTTGCGTCTGCCATGGCCAGCGTGAGTTCTGGGTCGAGAGATTACCTCCAGGGAGAGGCGAGCATGGAAGCGGAAGCACAAGAGATGTCCCGCCTCACTGCGAAAGCAGCCGACATGTCCCACCACACGGAAGTAGCAGCACAGGGGTCCTGCTGCGCCGCAGAAGCAGCATGGAGGTCCCGCCACGCCGTCGATGCAGCAGACTGGTCCGGTCGCGCCACGGAAGCAGCAGAGATGTCTCGCCACACTGCGACTACAGCAGAGATGTCCCGCTGCGCCGTGGCATCCTGGGAAAATGTCTCGCGGGCAGGCGACAACTCTTACAGGCGCATGCATGCGATTGTCCATAGCCAGATGGATCAGATCTCCGGCTAGGCGAGGTTCCAGGATGACAAGAGAGCCTCGTTTGAACAGGCTACCGGCGTCATCCAGCAACTAAGGGAGGGCAATGAGAGGCTCCGAGCCGAGCATGACCTTCTGAGGGCGAAGATCGTCCGAAGTGCAGACTAGCAGGAGGAGACCAGTGCCTTGTCGAAGATGACCGGCGTCATCGTCAAGAAACTTATGGACGAGAATGACATTCTCCGCATCGAGCGCCAAAGGCTGGTGGAGGAATCCATGGATGCTCTCAAGCAGCGTCTCGAGGACACGAAAGAGCTCATCGCCGCTTGCCGCGGAGACTAGTTCCCGCGGCCTATAGCAATGCATCAAGAAAGTAGAGATCAGCGAGCCAGATCGTCGTCTTCCTTCTTCTTTTGCCATTGTGTATTTCAGGCGTAGCCGCATGTGGCTTTTTTAATTATCTTCCTAATTATGTACGACAATTATTATCCACTGTCGTCGTCCTTATGTATTCATCAGTCTTGCTATAAGTCGCAGTAGATGCTATATAGGTCCGTCGGATCTTACATCAAGATCCGTGCAAAATTTTCTTTTCAAATTTTCTTTTTTCTCTCTTAAATCTCAGTCGAGTGAGACATAGCCACGCCATTAAATAGAGGCTCGGGCACCATTAATGGAGACTTTGGGAGAGAGGTGGACGGCAGATGGAGGTCAAAGGGCTCTCCTCCTGATAAGCATGCTCAGGGGTCTGATCGCATGCCTCCCGTACTCAAATAGCTACCTTGCATGGCGCCTCCTAACTAATAAAAAGGGGACGCATGGCGACACGTAAATGGTAAATAGAACGCCCACAGTTTCAATAATACTTGTGTTTTCGATTGTAACATGATAGCACTTGTTCCAAAATGACTTTGTTCATTGTTAATGTGTGCGCCTTTGCAAATTGAACAGCAAAATTACCACAGCATGTTGGTGCCATGTCATGGCACCAAGCCAAGTTTCATGATTTTCATGCATGTTTTGGATTTACAGGAATTAAAAAAACAAGTTTCTCAATGTTTCCAGCCGAGTCACAACGCCCAGATGTTTGAATTTCATTCCCATTTCTTGGATGGTACCTAGAAATTTACCCGAGGACACCCATCTGATTTTTCAAGCAACTTTGGTGCACTGGAGCATGTGCTTGTATTTCAAATTTGAATTATGCACACAAAGGTGACAGATTCCCTCTCAGAATCATGAGCCTTCTTGAGAGAAGCTCCGGTTTGCGAGAAGCTTATACCAAATTTTTTCCTATTTGGCCAATTTTTTACGACATCATGGTAGTACCATGACATGACACCATGCCAAGTTTCATGATTTTCAGGCATGTTTTGGATTTACAAGAATTTTAAAACCAAGTTTCTCAATGTTCTCGGCCGAGCCACGATGCCAAGATGTTTGAATTTCATTCCCATTTCTTGCATGGGACCTAGAAATTCACCCGAGGACACACATGTGATTTTTCAACCAACTTTGGTGCACGGGAGCATGTACTTGTAGTGCAAATTTGAATTATGCACATTAAATAACCAAAAACTCAATTAATGTATAAAAAAGGCCAAACGAACCCGGAATAATTCCAAAATTTAACAGGGAACTCATGTAGTTCTATGTTGCCTTTGTAAAGAAACTCAAGGGGGCAACGTATATCATTTCGCACTCAAAGGTGGCATGTTCCCTCTCAGAACCACGAGCTTTTTGAGAGAAGCTCCGGTTTGAAAGAAGCTTATACCAAAACTTGTTCCAAATCGGCCCAATTTTTTACCACAGCATGTTAGTGCCATGACACGACACCATGCCAAGTTTCATGAATTCCAGGCGAGTTTTGGATTTACATGAATTTAAAATCCAAGTTTCTCGATGTTCTCAGTTGAGTGACGACTCCCAGATGTTTGAATTTCATTCTCATTTCTTGCATGGGACCTAGAAATTCAACCAAGGACACACATGTGATTTTTCAACCAACTTTGGTGCACTGGGACATGTGCTTGCAGTTCAAATTTGGATTCTGCACATTATATGTCCAAAAACTTAATTAACGTATAAAAAGGCCAAACGAACCCAGAATAATTCCAAAATTTAACAGGGCACTCATATAGTTCTATGTTGCCTCTGTAAAGAAAATCACGGGCGAGGCAGCATATATCGTTTCACACACAAAGGTGACACGTTCCCTCTCGGAACCACGAGGCTTGTTGAGAGATTCTCTGGTTTTGCAAGAAGCTTATACCAAAACTTGTCCCAATTCAGCCAAAATTATACATATGAAAACATGGTTTAGATTATCCCGAACATCTCGCTACCTAGACCAATGTACTATGATTTGAATTCAACATAAAATGGATACAAATACTTGAACTAGAGATCATATGGTACATGTAGTTCATAGTGAAATATGATTACTGCTATATGCATGTTTTTTGTTATCAAGATAGTATTTAAATGATTGTATAACTTGACAACAACCGTATTCAAATAAGAAAAATTGATTCAAATTTTGTCCATATGGTACACAACAATATATATGTTCATAGGGTGGAGCAAAATGTTATTATATGATGGAAGATCAAAATGTATGACTACATCAATTATAAACCGCAAGGCCACCTAACGATATATTCGAATTCAACATAACATGGATTCAAAAATTGAAATTCAAGATCCTGGCATTTGTAATCATATAAAAGGGACATTACTCTTTATTTTGGTGGGAATTGATTTGTTTTTTGTTGTTGTTGAGGGAAGTGTGAATCGATTTGGTACTGTACAGGGTAATCTTGTTCTCCCATTTTTTTACATTTTTCTTGTAGTTTTTCAGTGGTATTTATAGCAATATAGTAAAAGGGGACATGACTCTCTTATGTCTTGTATGAATTGTTTTTTTGTACACGTTAAGTTTGTTCTGCCAAACAAGGAATCCGCACCTTGTTATCCCGAAATTTTCAAGCTCGAGTATCTTTTGTCTCACCTGCTTTGAAACTCCCCCTCTTCAACCCGCGCGACGCACGCAAAACATCCCTCCTCGTCCGAAATCGGTCCCTCAGCCCAAGCACGTGAAATCCCCCTTCTACCCCTCAGTCGGAAATGTCGGCTCGACGTCGCGGTGTCAAAACCGGTGGGGGTACGCTGGTAACTTACCCTACAATTTGGACAAGCGTGTCCCTAAGCCATGGCCCCCCTACCTTCCCCTTTGTTCCCCCCATTCATACATCAAGGCCGCCAAAACCCGCGAAGCCCCACGCTCCTCTGTTGGCCTCCCGACCGCCACCCAGTCGGAGACCCTTCCCCGATGACGTCGTCCACCGCAATAGCTCGCCATCCCTCATCCACCGTAGCGGATGAGGATCCGTCGTGGTTCTCGTCATCCCGCCAGATAAGCCGCCCCGTCCTCCACCTCCAAGGAGCTGTCTGATGTTTGCCTCATCTATCATGCCACCTCCATCCCCGCAGCATTGTCTTGACCTGGCCCATTGGAACTGCAGCACCCTCACAAATTCCTCCGATGAACTCGAGGCCAACTTGGTGCCACCAAGGAGGTTCTGCACTCACCGCTGCATTTTATTTTTTATTCGATCTCATGGGGCTACCGGTGCTCGATACCGAGCAGCCATGGCAGGTCTCCATCGACGTCGCCGTTGCCACCCACTTCATCCACGTCGTCTCTCCCCCATGTCGTTGCTTCCTCGGCGGCGACTTCCACACCGGCACTAGTTGCAGCTGCTCCGGCTCTCGCTCGCACTGCTGCTACTGCTGCTTCGGCTCTCGCTTGCACTGCGGCTCTGTTCTTGCTGTCGGTCGCGCTGCTGCACTGCTCTTGCTTTCGTTCGTGCTGCTGCTCTGCTCTGCTATTGCTATCGGTCGTGTTGCTGCTCTGATCTTGCTCTCGTTCATGCTGCTGCTCTGCTCTTGCTCTTGCTTCCGCTGCTACTACTGCACGCCTCCGGCAGCTACAGGAGTTGCTGCTTCAGCACTCGCTCGCGATGCTACTGCATGACTTGCTCTCTGCTAGTGTGTTCCCTGCTTGAGCGTCTGCTGATTTAGATAACCGCTTCTCTGCTACTAGTGCTCGAACGCCCTAAACATCTATTACAATGCTCTACTACTAGTTCAATCAGTTTCAACAGTAAAATTAAGTTTCGACTATAGAGTTCAGCTTCTTCAGTTAAGTTCAGAGTGAATAGTATTTACAGCATCTGTCGGAGCGGCCGTGGCGTGGCTGATGCGTTTCACATCTAGCACTTTTTGGTGATGTATTTTACATCATATATTGCAGATGATATTAGAGTCCCACTTCGGATTAATGTTGTATGTCTTGTCCTGCTTCGGCCTCGCCGCCATACACCTCGTCGGAGCTGCTCCAACGACGGAACATTCCATCATAGCAGAGTAGTACCCTCTGCGCCATTTCCAGAGGCCTCAGATCTTCTTCCCGCCTACGATAGTCACACCAGCATCACCATCCTCCACGTCCAACCCAATGATGCTGAGGTCCACAAGGCTATGCCAAAGAGGTTGTACACTCGTCGCATCACTTTGTTACTCTGCATTCATGTATATCCCTTAGGGATACTTTGCTATGGGACTACTATGGTACTACTATTCATGCATTTGGTTAAAAGGAGTGGAGCAAAGCAAAACTGGAGGATTTTTTCCTTTGGTGTCTCTTTCAAAGAAAAACGTAGGAATTTTAATATCCACTTGGACGTCCTTTTCAAATTAATATGCATGAAGAACATAACTAATTGCATTACTGGCATAATAAGATTCTTATTTTTTTTCATTTTCACGTGGTTTGACTTTAATTTGACCATGTTTCTCCATTCCCGTGTTCTTCCAATTCATGTGAACCAAACACGCAGGTTGATAGAAATCCTATGTTTCCAAATGCTCTGTTTTGCACGTGCATTCCTATCCTATTCCTGTGTTTTTCCTGTCCCTGCGTTTATAGAATCCTCCAATTCTAAGGAGCCCTTACAGATTTACTTCATTTTTAGATAGGTGTCAAAGGAAGCTCTGTGTGTTATGTCCTCCTCCTGCCGTGCCGTCATCCACCCCACCTGAGGTGCACCATCGACAGAAGCATTCACTACAGCAGAGATTCCCCCTCCAGACTTTCTTTCGCCGCCTCAGATCATCTTCCCCGTTGCCGGCAGCCATGCTAACTGCATTACCATCATCGACTGACCAGATGAACCTGAGGACTACACAGTTTCGGAAGAGAGTCGTAATCTTTCGTGTTTGCTTACGTTATACATCGATTATTATTACCTGCTACTTTATCATTCAAACTTTAGTTTTAAAATGCCCGTGGGTCTCATATCGAGGTAGCAACGAATAGTATCTATCTACTATCTGGTTCATCTGGGGTCTTCTATTAGGTTCATGTTGGGTGGGCAACAAACAGAAGATGATCCATTGTCTATCTTTTTAAACTAAAGCTATAATCTACCTGCTATCATTAGCTTTGGATCTATCCACTCGTTTCCTACCATTAGTCTGGATTTCTGCATGCACCCATTAGGCCTTACAAAATCTAACTATTTTTTATTATGCATGTCAGTTATTGTATACAATCATACTGAACATGTAGAGAAAAAGAGAAGACCTTTGCGTGGGAATATAATGTCATGCAGACACTGCTCCATGGTGGGCAAAGTGGGCCCCCTCCCGCCATTCCAGATTGTATTCCATAGGAAGATAACTATTCAAATGGGGATTAAGAGTGAGCTGACCACTCCTATTTACCACTTGGGGTGTTTGCTCTAACCTGTCATGCTGATGTTGCTCATATCATGCATATGGTGCCTTGCATTGCTTACATTATACATCTTATATGTCATCAGCTTAGTTTCGATTTTTTTTGTGTGAATGCCACCTGTCAGGACCCCGACTCAATGCCACATCGATCTAGCATGTAACACTTCATATCACTTTGCGGCCTCACGCACGGTATCCCCACGGGTGTCGCCTTACCTTTGTCTGGGACCGTTTGCGCCTTTTGGCACACGTATATGATAGTATCACTAGCATCCATATGATAAGGAGCCCGGGCTGACATGGCTAGTCGTAAACCCAAAGTGGCACAAACTTACAGGGACAGGCATCCATGACCCAACATCGAACGTGTCGGTCATCAGCGAGTGAATCCAGGCTGTAGCACTGGGCTAGCAGGACTCCGGTGAACCGGGCTGTAGCGGGCTAACAGGACTCCGGTATTCATCTCGTGACATTTCCCCGAAGGGATAGACACAGGAACGAAGAAGGACACATGCCGGCCAGCCTAAGTGTTCCTGAGCAGTAGCAAGCTACCATGGCTCAGTGGAAGCACTAGGAGACATTTCCCGGTAAGAGAGGCTACTAAGGATAAACAACTAGATAGTCAGATCCCACACATACCAAGCATTTCAATAACATACACACAAAATGCTCGATATGTGCAAATACAACATGGCATCACAACATGACTCTACAACACAATATTTTATTCAATAGCCTCCGAGGAGCGAGATATTACAATCATGGGTCTCATGACCCAACAATCAGAGCATACAAGTCAAAGCACATGCGGAAGCTTAACATGTCTGAGTACAGACATCTACAAATGAAAAAGGCTGAGAAGCCTGACTATCTACCAGATCCTGCCGAGGGCACAAGATCGTAGCTGAGGTAACAAGCTAAACGTCGAAGTCCACGCGGTACTACTAGTGAGACTGAAGTCTCTCTGCAAAAACATAAATTAAGCAACGTGAGTACAAATGTACCCAACAAGACTTACATCAGAACTAAATACATATGCATCATTATCAACAAAGGGGGTGGTGGAGTTTAACTGCAGCAAGCCAGCTTTGACTCGGTGGCTATCCTGAACTACGACTGCAAGTAACTCTTTTGAGGTGGCGCACACGAGTCCACATATTCACCATATCAATACACCACTATGGATCCGCTCCCGTCTCCCTACGAGAACGCCATCCATAGCACTCACACTTATCTTGCACATTTTAGAGTATCCACTTTCACTTGTCTATGAACTGTACAGGCAACACAGAAGTCCTTTACCGCAGACACGGCTATTCGAATAGATAATGTTAACCCTGCAGGGGTGTACTTCTTCACACACTCTCTCACCACTTACCGTCGTTTACACGACATGTACTCGGCAACCTTCAAGCGGAAGCCCAGCGAGGGTGTCGGCCACGACCTGACTAACCACACAAGTCTCTCGTCCAGGTTTATCGCCTATTCGTGTTCCATCCGCAAGGAGATCCGGCCGGGGTGTCGCTCACGGCCCCAAACGATGTGTGCAAGGTTCCCAAGCCCACCATCCGGGTGCTACTTGGTACACCGGGCCACTGTGCCTAGTCTGTCCCAAGCCCGGGTGCCACTTGGTAGACTACTAACACTACCTACAAACACCAGAAACTAGTTGCAACTCTTGGACAGAGATCAAGTTGATTAATAAGTCGAAAGGGGCACTTAAGCATTCCAATGCGTGGTAGTAGCTGGTCATGGATCACAAACACAGAACTCATTTCCTGAGGACGGCTACAGTGAGACAACCCACCATGTACTCCTACATGGCCTCTCACCGCTACCTTTACCAAATCGTGTTCACACACTTAGCTCACACACAGTAGGACATGTTCACACACCTCCAATTCATCCCCGATGAATCAGACCTGACTCAACTCTAAGCAGTAGCAGGCATGACAAACAAGCATGAATGAGTAGGCACATCAGGGCTCAAACAACTCCTACTCATGCTAGTGGGTTTCATCTATTTACTGTGGCAATGATAGGTCATGCAAAGGATAAAGGGGTTAAGCTACCGCAGCAAGTAACAAATGAATCGTTGTTGTCCTAATGCAGTAAAAGAGAGCAGGAGAGAGAGAGTAGGATTGTATTGGAATGAACAAGGGGGTTTTGCTTTCCTGGCACTTCTGAAGATAATATAGTTCTTCATCGGTGTCATCGATCACATCGTCGAAACCACGTCTATCAGGAGGGGACAAACACCGGTAACAGAGAAAGAACACAATCAATGCAATGCAACAATATGATGCATGAGTGTGACATGGCAATATGCTGTGGTTTGAGGTAATGCAACTAGCAACAAGTTAAATGAAGTTGGTTTGAATCCAAGATTCAAATTCAAACTCCATATGTGGATATTTAAATGCCACTTAATTGATTTGTCCTAAACAGTAGCTATAAGTTGTTCTAACATGCATGAAAATGGTACATATGGATAGATTGGATTTTTCTGATCATTTTTCATATATAAATTATTTCATTCTGAGTTACGGTTAAATTTCTATTAATTTTTGAAGTTTAAATCACTTTCTGGATTTTCCTGGTTATTTAGAAATAAAACAAATCCAGAAAATGACTTATTGCGTCAGCATGACGTCACTGTGATGTCAGCAGTCAACAAGGTTGACCCAGGTCAAACCTGATGGGTGGGTCCTGCATGTCAGTGACTCAGGCTGGTTAGTCCCACAGACAGGTGGGTCCGGTCAACGGCCACGTCAGCCAGTCAACCCTGACGCGTGGGTCCGCTGGTTTTGTTAACTAAACTAACTTAAAACTAATAGCAGTTTAATTAGGCAGCAGGGCCCACTATCAGTGTCCAGGGAGTGGGGTTAATTAGCGTGTTTAGCTGCTAAAGACGTTGCCACGTCAGCCCGTCAGAGTTTCGCCGGCGGTGACCAAATCCGACGACGGTAAAGCCACGGGAAAGCGCTACAGGGGATGGTTTCGGGCGTGGTTTGCGGCTATGGGTTGCTGGGCTTCGCACGCATCCAGGGGTGGCAACAGCTCGAGCTGGGGTGGCCGGAGCTCACGGGAATGGAGCTCGCGACGGCGCCGGAGTTCGGGCAACGACGGCTACGGCGTTGCGGTGCACGGCAAGGCGAGCTAGCGGCTGAGTTCGAATTCTGGGAGCAACCCGAGCACGATGACGAGCTCAGGTGCGAGCTACGGTGTCCGTAACCACGATGGTGATAGAGCATGGCGCCGGTGAGCTTCGGAGCTCATGGGGATGGCATCTACGGCGAGAAGCAGACCACGGGGCCAGGCTGAAACAGTGGAGGAGCTCACCGTGAACTCGAGGAGGGGCTCGGCTTGCTCGTGGACGACCTGGGGCAGACGAATCGGCCGGCGCCTTCTTGGATGCCTGAGGTTGAAGAAGACGGCGGTGACGGCGGAGCAGGCCTCCCGGCGACGCTTGGAGTGGTGAGGAGGAAGAGTAAGCTGAGGCGGAGCTTTGGGACGCGTCGGGGAGGTGAGGCGGTGGCTGTGGCCGTGGTGGTACTCATCAGCGGCGACAGTTGCGCTCGGTGGTGAGAGGGAGAGAAAGCAGAGGAGGGGAGAGGCACGGGAGAGAGTGAGAGAGAGAGGCAGGGAGGTGCGTGGCTCCACCAGAGAAATCTAGGGCGTCGAGGGGAGCGGCAAGCAGGTGGCGTCGTGGCGAGCTCGTGCTCTCCGGCGTCACCTCTGTGCCTGCCTAGTGAGGAAGAAGCAGCTGGCTGGCATGGGCCAGCACAGTGCTGGACCTGCCAGGTAAGTTCCATGTGAGCCTCTGTTCTTTTCCTATTTTTATTTTCTGTTATTTTGTTTTGATTTAGTTTGAGAACTAAATCATTTTAAAACTTTCTGTAAATTTTTGTGTGAGCTCAGAGAGATAGTCGAAGGCCACAAGCAAATTTACAAAAATATTTGAACATTATTTCTTATGTAGCAGAAATAATTCCAACCCAAATATGTTATTGATTTAAATCAAAGGCCCAAAATAAATTATTTCTGTGCCTCCAAAAATATTGGTTTGAGTTTTACCTCATGTCAATATTTTCACAGAACAACAGGAACATTTTCTTGGACTCATTTGATGAGAATTAAATGTTGGTTATTTTTAGTGGTCTTCTGAGGTTTCTGAAAATTCCTCAATTCAAATTTCATTAGAATTTAAACATGATGCTCACATGAAGGGCTAGCCTAGTGCATACCAGAACTAGGGACGTGACTACTCACCCCCACTAAACAAGAATCTCGTCCCGAGATTCAAGTGTAGGGTAGGATGAAGGGGAAAGGCAACCTAACATAATCTTCACGATCCAGGTGGCACCTCATAAGGGCGTTGATTCGATCACCATCTTTGTCTTGTCGTCTTGTTCTGAGAACGCCAACTGACATGATAAGAAGAGGAAAGGAAAACTCTAGAGGAATCGATCTTCTCGTAGACCGAACAACTCAGGATCAACTCATGGGATGAGACATAGAAACATCTCACGAGCTGAGATGCGAAGCACACATCCATAGGAATGGGGTGAAGCAGAGGATGAAGGTTCACTAGGTGGACAACAATTTTCACGATTAAGAAGGTGGTGAACGGTTGTCAACGTAGCGAGGAGTTGAGTTGCCATGATACTATAACGAGACATCTTAGGGATGGTGACTCGTAGATATATCCCCTTAGGTGGCAAAAAGAATTACCTTTGATTCGGAGATCATTGAAACTCTTTATACCAGCCTAAGGCAATTCTTGAGCAATCGTTTGGAGGGGGTCAGTAGAATGGCATGCTTGGACTAAATGGATGATGTGGATTGCCTTGTTGAAAACAACACAAGGGATGATTTTAGTAACTGAGGAGAAGCTCAACACTAGAGAGTGAGTCCACTGTTTGAAAGTTATAGCATAACCGAGGAAGCTGAGAGCAAACCCAGTTAGTGCCGATGATAACACCTAGCGCTTGCGCGTGCTCTCAAGAACTTGAGCATTTCCATATTCATCAAGGTTTTACCAACATCCGTGTCAAGGATCCTGGCAACACAACATACCACCATGATGGATAGTGATGGATGATGTAGATGCATAGGAAGATAACAGCTTCTCAGATTTCACCTTAGCGGGCCAAGGGAATAAAATCTGGATGATCGACCAAGAGACATTTAGCACTCCGCTTCTAATGTTCTCCTTGATGTGCTAGAGTAATCCATAGATAATTATGGTTTGATATCTAGAACATCAAGTAAAAGGTCGGACTTCGGGAACACAAAAATCCATAAGGAACGACTAGGGAGTAAATCCTACGAAATCCTTATGGGGAGGTGGCCAACTTTCTCAATCAAGAAACTACAATAGTAGGTCTTCCGGCTGGGTGCGTTGGCCACGACATCCACTTAACCGGTTAAAGAGAGACCAATATTATAGTTCTTGGGAAATGTTCCAACCATCATATCTGCCTGAGATTCAGATCTGGTTGGTGTCAGGATATTCCAGACTCATTGAGTCTAGGAAGAAAATGAAAGTTTGCATCACAATTCGACGAAATGACATTGCAAGATTCTCGGGAAATGAACTACGATAGCAAGCTCCAAAACATGAGTTGTTTCTGCTACATACATGTGAACACGCTGTCCAAGACAAGCATGACCACGTAGAAGTCTTACAATAAACACTACCGAGTTCTGGTTGGGAACCATCATCGAGGATATTGGAGTCTTGTGCATGATCTAGAATTAGCACAACAAACTCCTTTTCCTCGAGCAAATCAATCAGTGGCTTGGTGTGCTAGGAAACCCATATAGAATGGAGGCGGCCAACCTACCAAACCATAGAGTACTTCACACATGTGCATGACCAACTTGGAACGATTCCCTAAAAGCAAAAATAATCTTTCTCAGATCTACGACGGCAACTTACATCAAGTGCACGTGAATTAGAGGAAGCCTCTTCTTCCATCCAAGCACAAGCTTCATGAACGGAACACGAAGGCATTGCTTACAAAGTTTCCAACACTAGGTTGATGTTCAACATGAATCATGGAGGAGACAAAATGCTATTGATGGGCTCAACAACAATTCATCCAGGTTTCCATATTAGCGGAATTCCACAATTATGTGAACAAGGTGATAGCATTGGTCAGACCCGAAAGATATAATGGTGTATGCTCGAGGAACAACCACGAGTAAGACAACATTACGAATATCGTTGGTTCTGATTTGATTTGACGATAGCCCATACTCGATATCAAAGGTTTGGGTAAGATAATAGATCCAACAATTGATCACGAGGATCAACCAATAAAGATATCATCTTTCTTCAACACACACGCACAAGGATATCCCTTTGGAATGAACTAAGTCGGACAAGCTTTATCTTCCAACTCTCCAAGTTGTTGTTTAGCTTAACCAACTAGCTCAGGGTATCCAACACGGATTCTTGGAGAAGGGGTGGTTACAGAAAACCAACTAGCTCACAACTCAACATAGCGGTCAGGTGACAACCTGGTGATACTTCCGAGAAGATAATCGGAAAATCATGAACCACTGGTATGCTTCTAAGCTCGAGAACAATCTTGCTTTTCAGGGAAAGATGATATGATCAAATAAGCAAGGGGTTGGCACAATCCTAACTCATTGATCGAGAAGTGCACCGGAAGTAAGGACTAGGTAGCACGATCAACCCTAGGGTGACAATTCAATAATCAACACGCTAAGGATGAGATTGTTGTCCATTAACTACCAAGCAACACTGTTGCTAGGAGTATTGACTTCACACATCATAGTTCACTTGTCGGCATTCGGGTTGCGACAACACGAAACCGAGGAATGAATAATGATGGCGAGAGTATCACTAAATCAAGAATTCATAGGATGGTGTGCAATTCCCATGATAATCTTAATATAAAGATGGTAACACTCCAGGGTGGAACAGAACAAAAACTGGATTAGTATTTTGATCTGCGGAGTACAACTGCTTTGACCCAATCCTAAATATGGATGAGGTACTGGAGTTTGTTTCTCCTAGTCATCCTGAATAGAATGGCTTGACGGACCACAAGATTAATAAGCATTGATGACACAAATGCACAATTACTCCTGACTATCAATTGATAGACGAAGATCGGAATACGACTGAAGAGGGAAAACTCAAAGGAACATATATCTTTCTGAGTTGTGGATGCATCGATTAGTATGTCGAGCAAAGCTCAACATTTCTTCCGAATAACCCAGGTAGAAGGTAGAACTAGCAGACTCACAATATAGAATGGAGAACTCATCAAAAGCACTCTGGTTGTGATCTTTTGGTTCAAAAGAACTCCTGCTAAGAATGGTTCATGGTATTTGGAAGAACGATATACCACGGACCTCAAGGACTATCGCAAAGGTTACTAATATCCTAAAGGTACGAGCAACACTAACAACATGAAGTAAGTAGGGAAATCTCGGGTTCAGAAACCCAGGAGTAGAATGCCTACTAACTATGTGGCATCACGGGATGCCTTCGGGAATGATGGCCAGAATCATCACACTGGGACACAGAACATGGCTAGATTACTACGTGATACACTAGACATCTAGGGTCATAATCATAGCTCCAACATATACGTTGAGGCAATAGAGTACATCAACTCACCGTTTAGTGTGGTTAACCTGGCCAGGAAGGACATCGAAACCGAGGGAAGGATTTTGCAATTGCATCAGATTATTTAGAAACCTGGGATGACTCGGACAGCATAACGGCTGTAAATGCTCAAAAGATTGGAGACATGCTACAAAATGGTGGCATAGCCACTCAGAAGCACAATATCAAGGTTTCGAGATCAACAGTTAACATACGGAAGTAGTAGGAACTGAACTGAGATTTAAATCCAACAATCTTATAAGTCTACGGATTAGCAACACGTGATCCTGATAGAGAGAAGAGAAAGCCTAGTTCCTTAACCCCGTAGGAAAAAATAAGATGACTCAGATCAGAAGGGCATAAGGTAAAGGAGTAAAAAGAGCCTTACGTTCCATCCCACAATCAATTCCCCTACATATAACTAAAGAAATTCTAGACTCAACTTCGACCAGTTTGGCTTGGTAATCCTACAGGCAGTCAAGCTCTGATACCAAAGCTGTCAGGACCCCGACTCAATGCCACATCGATCTAGCATGTAACACCTCATATCACTTTGCGTCCTCACGCACGGTATCCCCACGGGTGTCGCCTTACCTTTTCCCGGGACCGTTTGCGCCTTTTGGCACACGTATATGATAGTGTCGCTAGCATCCATATGATAATGAGCCCGGGCTGACATGGCTAGTTGTAAACCCAAAGTGGCACAAACTTACAGGGACAGGCATCCATGACCCAGCATCGAACATGTCAGTCATCAGCGAGTGAATCCAGGCTGTAGCACTGGGCTAGCAGGACTATGGTGAACCGGGCTGTAGCGGGCTAACAGGACTCCGGTATTCATCGCGTGACATTTCCCCGAAGGGACAGACACAGGAACGAAGAAGGACACATGCCGGCCAGCCTAAGTGTTCCGGAGCAGTAGCAAGCTACCATGGCTCAGTGGAAGCACTAGGAGACATTTCCCGGTAAGAGAGGCTACTAAGGATAAACAACTAGATAGTCAGATCCCACACATACCAAGCATTTCAATAACATACACACAATATGCTCGATATGTGCAAATACAACATGGCATCACAACATGACTCTACAACTCAAGTATTTTATTCAATAGGCTCCGAGGAGCGAGATATTACAATCATGGGTCTCGTGACCCAACAATCAGAGCATACAAGTCAAAGCACATGCGGAAGCTTAACATGTCTGAGTACAGACATCTACAAATGAAAAAGGCTGAGAAGCCTAACTATCTACTAGATCCTGCCGAGGGCACAAGATCGTAGCTGAGGTAACAAGCTAAACGTCAAAGTCCACGCGGTACTACTAGCGAGACTGAAGTCTCTCTGCAAAAACATAAATTAAGCAACGTGAGTACAAATATACCCAGCAAGACTTACATCAGAACTAACTACATATGCATCATTATCAACAAAGGGGTTGGTGGAGTTTAACTGCAGCAAGCCAGCTTTGACTCGGTGGCTATCCTGAACTACGACTGCAAGTAACTCTTTTGAGATGGCGCACACGAGTCCACATATTCACCATATCAATACACCACTATGGATCCGCTCCCATCTCCCTACGAGAACGCCATCCATAGCACTCACACTTATCTTGCGCATTTTAGAGTATCCACTTTCACTTGTCTATGAACTGTACAGGCAACCCAGAAGTCCTTTACCGCGGACACGGCTATTCGAATAGATAATGTTAACCCTGCAGGGGTGTACTTCTTCACACACGCTCTCACCACTTACCGCCGTTTGCACGACATGTACTCGGCAACCTTCAAGCGGAAGCCCAGCGAGGGTGTCGGCCACGACCTGACTAACCACACAAGTCTCTCGTCCAGGTTTATCGCCTATTCGGGTTCCATCCGCAAGGAGATCCAGCCGGGGTGTTGCTCATGGCCCCAAATGATGTGTGCAAGTTTCCCAAGCCCACCATCCGGGTGCTACTTGGTACACCGGGCCACTGTGCCTAGTCTGTCCCAAGCCCACCTGTACCGGGTGCCACTTGGTAGACTACTAACACTACCTACAAACACCAGAAACTAGTTGCAACTCCTGGACAGAGATCAAGTTGATTAATAAGTCGAGAGGGCCACTTAAGCATTCCAATGCGTGGTAGTAGCTGGTCATGGATCACAAACACAGAACTCAGTTCCTGAGGACGGCTGCAGTGAGACAACCCACCATGTACTCCTACATGGCCTCTCACCGCTATCTTTACCAAATTGTGTTCACACACTTAGCTCACACACAGTAGGACATGTTCACACACCTCCAATTCATCCCTGATGAATCAGACCTGACTCAACTCTAAGCAGTAGCAGGCATGACAAACAAGCATGAATGAGTAGGCACATTAGGGCTCAAACAACTCCTACTCATGCTAGTGGGTTTCATCTATTTACTGTGGCAATGACAGGTCATGCAAAGGATAAAGGGGTTAAGCTACCGCAACAAGTAACAGATGAATCATTGTTGTCCTAATGCAGTAAAAGAGAGCAGGAGCAAGAGAGTAGGATTGTATCGGAATGAACAAGGGGGTTTTGCTTGCCTGGCACTTCTGAACATAATATAGTTCTTCATCGGTGTCATCGATCACATCGTCGAAACCACGTCTATCGGGAGGGGACAAACACCGGCAACAGAGAAAGAACACAATCAATGCAATGCAACAATATGATGCATGAGTGTGACATGGCAATATGCTGTGGTTTGAGGTAATGCAACTAGCAACAAGTTAAATGAAGTTGGTTTGAATCCAAGATTCAAATTCAAACTCCATATGTGGATATTTAAATGCCATTTAATTGATTTGTCCTAAACAGTAGCTATAAGTTGTTCTAACATGCATGAAAATGGTACAGATGGATAGATTGGATTTTTCTGATCATTTTTCGTATATAAATTATTTCATTCTGAGTTACGGTTAAATTTCTATGAATTTTTGAAGTTTAAATCATTTTCTGGATTTTCCTGGTTATTTAGAAATAAAAAAAATCCAGAAAATTACTTATTGTGTCAGCATGACGTCACTGTGATGTCAGCAATCAAGAAGGTTGACCCAGGTCAAACCTGACGCGTCGGTCCTGCATGTCAGTGACTCAGGTTGGTTAGTCCCACAGACAGGTGGGTCCGGTCAACTGCCACGTCAGCCAGTCAACCCTGACGCGTGGGTCCGCTGGTTTTGTTAACTAAACTAACTTAAAACTAATAGCAGTTTAATTAGGCAGCAGGGCCCACTGTCAGTGTCCAGGTAGTGGGGTTAATTAGCGTGTTGAGCTGCTAAAGACGTTGCCACGTTAGCCCGTCGGAGTTTCACCGGCGTGACCAAATCCGACGACGGGAACGCCACGGGAAAGCGCTATAGGGGATGGTTTCAGGCATGGTTTGCGGCTATGGGTTGCTGGGCTTCGCGCGCATCCAGGGGTGGCAACAGCTCGAGCTGGGGTGGCCGGAGCTCACCGGAATGGAGCTCGCGGCGGCACCGGAGTTCAGGCAACAACGGCTACGGCGCTGCGGTGCACGGCAAGGCGAGCTAGCGGCTGAGTTCGAATTCTGGGAGCAACCCGAGCATGATGACGAGCTCTGGTGCGAGCTACGGTGTCTATAAGCACGACAGCGACAGAGCATGGCGCCGGCGAGCTTCGGAGCTCATGGGGATGGCATCTACGGCGAGAAGCAAACCACGGGGCCAGGGGAAACGGTAGAGGAGCTCCCCGTGAACTCGAGGAGGGGCTCGGCTTGCTCGTGGACGACCTGGGGTAGACGAATCGGCCGGCGACATCTCGGATGCCTGAGGTTGAAGAAGACGGCGGTGACGGCGGAGCAGGCCTCCCGGCGACGCTTGGAGCGGTGAGGAGGAAGAGTAAGCCGAGGCGGTGGCTGTGGCCGCGGTGGTACTCATCGGTGGTGACAGTTGCGCTCGGTGGTGAGAGGGAGAGAAAGCAAAGGAGGGGAGAGGCACGGGAGAGAGTAAAAGAGAGAGGCAGGGAGGTGCGTGGCTCCACCAGAGAAATCCAGGGCGTCGAGGGGAGCGGCAAGCAGGTGGCGTCGTGGCGAGCTCGTGCTCTACGGCGTCACCTCTGTGCCTACCTGGTGAGGAAGAAGCAACTGGCTGGCATGGGCCAGCACAGTGCTGGGCCTGCCAGGTAAGTTCCAGGTGAGCCTCTGTTCTTTTCCTATTTTTATTTTTTGTTATTTTGTTTTGATTTAGTTTGAGAACTAAATCATTTTAAAACTTTCTGTAAATTTTTGTGTGAGCTCAGAGAGATAGTCCAAGGCCACAAGCAAATTTACAAAAATATTTGAACATTATTTCTTATATAGCAGAAATAATTCCAACCCAAATATGTTATTGATTTAAATCGAAGGCCCAAAATAAATTATTTCTGTGCCTCCAAAAATATTGGTTTGAGTTTTACCTCATGCCAATATTTTCACAGAATAACAGGAACATTTTCTTGGACTCATTTGATGAGAATTAAATGTTGGTTATTTTTAGTGGTCTTCTGATGTTTCTAAAAATTCCTCAATTCAAATTTCATTAGAATTTAAACATGATGCTCACATGAAGGGCTAGCCTAGTGCATACCAGCACTAGGGACGTGACACCACCTGTTTGGTTTCTATATCATACTCCCACCGTTCCTAAATATTTGTCTTTTTAGAGATTTCAACAAGTGACTACATACAGAGCAAAATGAGTGAATCTACACTCAAAAATATGTCTACATACATCCGTATGTGGTAGTCCATTTGGAATCTCTAAAAAGACAAATATTTAGGAACGGAGGGAGTATTTGGGAATTATGCAATGCCATCTTCTTTAGCCAGGATTCATATACGTGAATCATGCAATGCCATCCTGTTTAGCCAGTCATCGTATATGTGAATTGTATCGTGCCATTTTTTTCATAATGTATTCCATTTGTCAATTATGTTTATACATTCATCTACTGTTCCTGTGCATCAGCCATTTGAGTCGGTCATGGGAAAATCTGGAGTGAAAACAAGGTCTTCTGAGCAGTCAGTGCTACCTATTGATGCAGATTTCTGGCTCGTTACAGATAGCTCCTCAGAGGAGGATTCAGAGACAGATGACCGGTTGTATTCCCCCCTCCGAGGTTCATGCTCTAACTTGGCAGGGTTATATTGCTCATATCATGCATATGTTGTCTTGCATTACCATGCCATCTGCTTAGATTAGACATGCTTTGTGTGAATGCCTCTTGTTTGCTTTCTATATCACATATGTGAATTATGCAATGCCATGTTTTTCAGCGAGTTATCATATATGTGAATTATGCACCGCCATGTAGCTAGGCATCATATATGTGAATTATCTCATGCCATCTTTTTTTTCATTACGTATTCCATTTATCGACAATCTGTGTATATTGAACTACTCTTTATGTGTATCAGCCATTTGAACCAGTTATGCAAAAATCTGGAGTGAAAACAAGGTCTTCAGAGCAGGCAATCGTACATGTTGAAGCATATATCTCGATGGTTACAGGGAGCTCCTCAGAGGAATATTCAGAGATAGATGACCAGTCCTATATCCCACCTTAGGTGTATGCTCTAAGTTGCAATGTTTATATTTCTCATATCATGCATATGGTGTCTTGCATTGCTTAGTTTAGACATCATATGTAGAATATTGAATTCCATCTTCTTTGTTTAGAGATCATACATGCGAGTGCCAGCTACTTAGTATATGAATCAATTATGTCAATTTTTATATCATGCCATCATGTATACTTAGACAACATGTATGTGAATTATTCATCCCAACCTATTTTAGAAAGACATCATATAGTTTTGTCATGTCATCCTGTTTAGATACTCATCATATGCTGAATTATGCCATTATATCCATCCATCATATATCTGAAACTGTCTCATGCTATCCTGTTTAGTTAGGCATCATATATGTGAAATTGTGTCATGTTGTCCTGTTTGGTTAGACAACATATATGTGAATTACCACATCTGTCTATCATATAATGTCTGTACGTTCAGTTTCTTTTCTTTTTTATCAGCCATTTGAATTGGAGGGGGTGATAGCAGTATCTAAGGAGCAAAAACCCGTTCTTCACAAAAGACAGTGTTACCCATCAATGCAGATAGAACCATGGTTGTACTGGCCCACAAACAAGCCCCACCACACATAATCGAGACTCTTCCAGATTGCACACTTACACTGTTGGGTAGAGAACCAGCTACAACCCATCTAACCGCAACCCCAGCGGATAATAACCCACTTCTAGTTGACAAAGCACCATGTCCACCATAGAGTACCCCCACAGGAGCAGTTTGTAAAGCAACTGCCGTGCCCAAAGCACGAAGACCACCATAGCGAACCAAAACTCCACATTTAAAGCAGAAGAGCAACTGTTCTTAGGTCAGATTCCGTAGCTACAGTCCATACTCCTTTGCTGTTGCATCACTATATTTACTCATACCAACTACTTTCGAATTTGAAGGATCCAATTGAAACTCCAAAGGCGCAACAGGTATGTTTTCAACCTATTTCTTTAACTGAATTGTTGTTCTAACTACTTGCTCTATGTTGATTTTAGTTTCAGTTGTATAAACAGTTATTTCTCATGTGATGCACATTAGAAGTTTTGCCAATGCTGTGTAGTTTCTCACACTTATATTTTGTCTATGTTGTTGTGTCTTAAAAATATATGAGTTGAATTGTGTCTCTATCTTGATTTGGGAACATAAACTAGTACTGAACCGGTTTGTTTCATGTTGTTATCCTGTCCACCTTACTACTGAAACGGTTTACCAAAATGAGTTTCATATACTACATGCTAAACATGTGATGTACGTGCCCAGATCTTGGTGGAGGGTCACATCCTCCATTTAAATTAATGGAGGCAGACCTGCTCTCCATCGAGGTCTTCGGGCATTCGGGTGCTCACTTAGGGTGCTGCGCGGAGAGCTCGATCGACGACAAAAGCTCCTCTTCGAGCGAAAGAAACAAAGAGGACACTGACGGCAAAGACGAGGCGCCAATCGGGAGGACGGTGGCTCAAACTCCAGTTGAGCGCCGGACGCACTATCACCGTCAGCCAGGTGCCAGCAGCACCATCATCTACTCCTGGTCTTCTCCCCGGCAGAGTGATTTGCCGGCATGTTGAGTGTGGATGCCTTGTATCGTGGGAAACCATGACCACCTATGGGACCATGAGGCCCTTTGTGGTTCGGCGGGGGGATGAGCACGTTTCACAAAGAGCGGAGAAGCGTAACACAGCACGACAGAGATCACACGGTTAGTTTTACCTTGGTTCGGGCCACCATGAGGCATAAAACCCTACTCCTGCTTTGGTGGATTGATGGTGGGTATGGTGGAACACGCAATGCCTTTGCCCGGCAAGATTGCCTCGGGGCGAGAGCGACTATGCGCGTATGAGTATGCGAGGGTCCGAATCCTATCTATGGTTGCCATGGGCCTCCTTTTACAGATCAAGGGTCACCACAGTGGCAAATCAGTCATTACACTCTGATTAGATAGCAAACGGTGCTACCATACCTCCTCTATACGCGGACAAAGCGCATTAAATGTGTCGCTTAGTGTCACATCACAATGTGCCCGGCAAGCCGCTTTGCCAGCTTCACACCTACTTGCTTGACATGTCTCAGGACGGGTGTCATTTGGAGGTGTTTTCCGTAGAAAGTGTCTGCCATGTGGCAAGAAGCAGCTACTTAGTAATCTGGGGGCTTGACACCACACAGATTGGTGACTTGTGTCGCTATGAGGTGGAGCGGTGAAGCCTTGGTGGGGTAGTTTGCCCTTGCTGAGCCGAGCCTGCCGGGGTAACCAGGAGGCTTGTCTTTGAAATAAACTCGGCCTCGCCAGGCTCACCTACCTAGCAAGGGAGGTTTTTTCCCTTAGTTGTATCTTGCTCCCTTTGGTTTGACTTGTTCTTCTTGATCTGTACTCTGATCTCTCAAAGAGCTTATCTCTTCACTTGGCCTTGCCTTTGATCGTTGCTGGCCCGGTGATCGACTGTCAGTGCACAAGTCAGGGGGAAACACATACCCCTGTTCATTTACCCCATAGTAGCCCCCGGGCCTGAGCCATACGTGTCGCCGGGCACGTTGGGTTAGGCCCCAAACAGTGCGCGGACACGTGGCGAGAAAATGCTGCACGTGCAGCTGTTTGTCATGATGACTAGTCAACCCAACACCCACTTCTCGTAATTACCATGGATCGTGGGGTCGTCAGACTGCAACAGTTAATGTGAAACGTTAACTTTCTGAAGAGTCACGCCCTCCCCCACGTCCTTGCTTAAGAAAGGGAAACACGGAAGAGTACTGCTCATTCGCTGCCCATTCCGCCCTTCCATCATATTCCTCCGCAAGCCAAACGACCGCTCCATCACCTCGCCTGCACTCGTCGCCATTCCCCCACCTAACTCCCTCCCCCTTTCGTGTCGGAGTTGAAGGAATGGGGAAGAAAGCTGCTGCCAAGGGGAAGCGGACAGCCACCACGAAGGAGGCGGCCGCCAAAGGGAGCAAGAGAGTGACAGAGCTAGACCGGAGGTGGAGGGGAGACATCATCTTCTTCCCATCGAACTTGGACGAGGGATTGCTGCAAGCGAGGTATGTATATCTGTGGGGGAGGGAAGTCCCAAAAGGGCATGGCACACCGAAGGTTCTAGCGGAGGGGGAAGAGGACCTACCAGATTCATACCGTTTCTTTTGCGCATACTTCATCTGCGGTCTCTGCCCTCCCTTCTCGGAATTCCTTGAGGCGATGATGGTGATCTATGGATTCAATATCCTAGACTTCATGCGAAATGCAATGGCGTGCATGGAGATCTTCGCTCACTTGTGCGAGAATTTTGTTGGAGTTGCCCCAATGTTGATCTATTCAGGCACCACGACCATCTTCGAGGAACCTAGCGTTGGTGCTTGCGCAGCCCGGACATGGAGCCCCTGGCTCTTCAATTGAGACGAGCGCAAAACTTGATGAAGAGCTTCAGTGCATACTGGCATTGCTGTACCAAGGGGTTGAAGAGGTGGACGATTCCATCACCGTCACCATGGATTTGTCCTTCATGCAGATTATGGTGGCAAGCATCAAAGAGATGCGGGATCAGCACCACCAGAAATGGCAAGAGCTAAAGGAGTAGCGCAAGTCCGCCAATAAGGTGGACCAAAAGTTGATGGATAAGGGGATGGAGCTGTGCGACTAGCACGACAAATAGTTCCAAGTCCTCTTGAGGTAGCAGGAGACACTCTTGATGACGAGGGAGGATGTCATCGCTCGGGAGGCGCGCCTGGTGGAGCACAAGGTGCTCCTAGATGCCAGGAGTAGGACATTGCCCACCTGGACGAGAAGCTCCAAACCACTCTCCGCGCCAAGGATGATGACCTAGAGGTCCTTGTTCAACAGCCCACCAAAGAGGGGGAGGACAAACAGAAGGCCGTCCTGGACGCTCTCGCAGCCGACTCTCCCACTCAGCTGAAGATGCTTGCTGATGACACTTGTTGCTGCCTCCTCTGCCAAGGCTAACCTTGACCAACAGGTGGCCAGGCTAAATGAAGAGCTTGCCAGGAGTGCCAGGGAGGTCTCAACTCACAAGGGGGAGGTGCAAAAAGCAGAGATCCTTCTAAAGGACACACAATTGCAGCTCTCCTCCAGTGGCCAAGGCCTTGAGTCTGCCAACAGCACCATCAAAGATCTGAAGGCCAGGATCGGCTCCTTGGAGAGCTCAATAGAATCCATCAAAGCTTGCGAGAAACAGTTATCGAAGGATCTGGACACCACAAGGCGCCTTCCAAAGGATGCAGAGGACAAGCTAGCGAACCACTCCGGGCAGGTCGATCTCTGGACCAAGACCTTGGTCGACATCGCTGAATGACTTGCTGCCCACACTGTGGCAATGGGGATGGAGGGGCCGATCTATTCGGCAAGCAAGCAGGAGGCCCCCAGCGCTAACCTAGGGGTCTTCTTTAATGAGCTGATCGAGAAGCTGAAGGTGCATGAAGAAGGAAGGGCTGGTCTCTTCACGAGTGAATCTCGAAAGCTCGCCCGCAACGCCCTCTTCATGGTCCTGAGCAACATCCCCTGCCGCCACCCAGACCTCGACCTTGTCGACGGCTTCAGGAAGCCGTCACCACTCGCTGACAAGGTTCTCGGTGTCGCCGTTGCCTCACGAGGTTGGCAGACCCGCCCTTAAATTACACATGCTGCCTGTCCTGTAATCAAAACAATGATGCATGTCCTATGTTTAGACATTATGATGTTTATGCATTATGTGGAACTTGATGCTTTTGCTTTGTCAGAATCGTGTGTTTATCCCTTTTGAGTTTTATCCATTTAGTGTCCGCATGATTAATCTCTATGAACATCCTGGTTGCCTGGCGGTATCATATTGCCGCAATGGTCATAAGGGTCTAGCGCTTAACACTTATTTTGGCGTGGATGCGTCCCAATAGGTTTTTCCTTAGTAGTTTCCGACGCAGCCACCCTGTCGGTGTCAAAACCGGCGGATCTCAGGTAGGGGGTCCCGAACTGTGCGTCTAGGCGGATGGTAACAGGAGACAAGGGACACGATGTTCTTACCCAGGTTCAGGCCCTCTCAATGGAGGTAAAACCCTACTCCTGCTTGATTAATATTGATGATATGGGTAGTACAAGAGTAGATCTACCACGAGATCGGAGTGGCTAAACCCTAGAAGCTAGCCTATGGTATGATTGTTGTTCGTCCTATGGACTAAAACTCTCCGGTTTATATAGACACCGGAGAGGGCTAGGGTTACACAGAGTCGGTTACAATGGGAGGAGATCTTCATATCGTATCGCCAAGCTTGCCTTCCACGCCAAGGAAAGTCCCATCCGGACACGGGACGGAGTCTTCAATCTTGTATCTTCATAGTCCGGGAGTCCGGCCAAAGGTCTTAGTCCGGCCATCCGGACACCCCCTAATCCAGGACTCCCTCAGTAGCCCCTGAACCAGGCTTCAATGACGATGAGTCTGGAGCGCAAGTTGTCTTTGGCATAGCAAGGCGGGTTCCTCCTCCGAATATTCATAGAAGATGTTGAACACCAGGATAGTGTCCGGCTCTGCAAAATAAGTTCCACATGCCACCATAGAGAGAATAACATTTGCACCAATCTAATCTGCTGACGTATTCCGCAGCGTGACATCATGCCACGGCCAGGCTTTTATTCATTTTACCGTTCCACCTCAGCGCGTTTAGCGAGGCAGTTTCCTTGGCATGTCTTGTCAAAGCAGAGATCGTGTCCCCATATTTTGGGATTCTCATCAATACGGGCGTGGGTAACCCAACCGCGCCATTAACCGCGGCGCTTGGGAGATAAGCGAGTTTTATTAGGCCGGTGGGGGCTCGTACTTTTGGCCGCCCATATAAGGGGATAAGAATCCGCCCTTTCCATTCACGCCTTCTTCCTCCTTTGCTTATTCGTCCCTGCGTGCTCGAGCTCCAGCACCCAAGCCCGCACTTCCCACCTCAACCTTCTCCAACCATGTCCGGAGCGGGAGGTAGATGGATGGCCTCCTCCATCACGGAGGGGCAAATCGAAAAACTGAGGAAGGCCGGATACCTGTCTGACGACATCGCGCACCGGCTTCCAGATGTGGGGCAACTCATCCCCACCCCCAGGCCCCATGAGAGGGTTGTTTTTCTTCCCCATTTCCTCCGCGGACTGGGTTTTCCTCTTCACCCGTTCGTCCGGGGGCTCATGTTCTACTACGTCCTGGACTTCCACGATCTGGCCCTGAACTTCATCCTCAATATCTCGGCATTTATCGTCGTGTGCGAGGCCTTCTTCCGCATCCAGCCTCACTTTGGCCTATGGCTGAAGATTTTTAGCGTCAAGCCGAAGGTTGTGAAAGGCCGACAAGCAGAGTGCGGAGGTGCTATGGTGGGCAAGATGGCCAACGTCACTTGGCTCGAGGGTGCCTTCGTGGAAACCATCAAAGGGTGGCAATCGGGGTGGTTCTACATCACCGAGCCGCGTGACCCTAAGTGGGCAGCGGCCCCCGAATTTCGATCCGGCATCCCCACCCGGCTCACATCTTGGAAAGAGACGGGCCTGTCGTGGGGTAATCCGGAAGAGGTGACCGGACTCCAAACCTGCGTCCGAGACCTGGTGACCAAGAAGGTCAAGCTTGTCAACGTAGTCCAGGTCATGCTCTTCCGCCGGATCCTCCCGTGTCAACGACGGGACTTCAATTTGTGGGAGTTCGACCCGGCCCAGCACCAGACTCTATCCCGGCTCTTCGAAACGAAGCACGAGGACGCCTGGAAGGTGCTTTTCAAGAGTTCCGAGGTCTCCCCTCCCGTCACCGAGGATCGCGGATTCTGCGCCAAACGTCAAGCCTCCGAAGTAAGCTTACATTTAGTCCCTTACGGGACACCCGAATTTCATAGTGTGACTCTATGTGGGATCTAAACTCCCGTTCCTTTGACAGGACTAGAAGAGGACATCCGGACAGTTTGACTGTCCGGTCCCTTTGCCCGAAGGCCCACCAGACGCACACTTGGCGAAGCTACTGGTTCCGGCACCTCACGTGGTGCCGGAGAAGAAGGCCTAGGAGAAGGCCACGGGGACCCGAAAGAGTTCCCGGCGCCCGGTGGTGTCGGATTCATCACCCGACGACCCCAAAGCACCCTCCACCTCGGAGGACGAGGAGGAGGAAGAGGAAGAGGAAGAAGAAGCCTCTCCCCCTCCCGCGTGGGGAGGAAAGAAAAGGAAAGCCGCCCCAACTGGGGAGGCCGGAGGGTCCAAGAAGGGGAAGACCCCTCTGCCGGACTACGCCTCAGATGTCGAGGACGGCGGGGAGGAATGGCCACCCAGGGTCAAGCCCCTGGCAAAATCGTAAGTATCTGGATATCCAAATAACTTATGGCGCTCCTCTGATGCATGGTTCCATCTGATACCGAATTGAATTATGCAGTCCGCCCAGAGCTCAGCTCGGCGATTCGTTGAGCGGCTCCTTGAATTCGTCGGATGTGAATAGCGCTTCACTTCCGACGGCCTCCTCCCTGCTCCCTGCGGATGACGCCGAGGTGGGGTCCCGAAAGGGACTAAACCAGGAGGAGATGGTCCTGGAGGCCCCGCAAGGCGATCTCCCGGACTCCAGGCCTGAAGGGGGTAAAGCCCCGGAGGGATCTAAGTCCGGCCCCGGGCCGGACACCGCTCCGGAACCATCAACGGTTCCAGAGTGCGACAGGCTGCGCCTTCATAAGAAGGTCAAGCCTACAACGCCGGTGACCCCCGTCCATCCGGAGGCGCCGGACAATTTGCTGGAGGCGCTTAACGGCGCGTCCATCGACGAGGAACACCACACTGTTATGAGTGCGGTGATTTAGAAGGTTCAGTCCGCCAAGAGCGGGCTGACAGAAGCCTGTACAAGCCTGTTAACAGGCTTTGAGGTATGTGTTAAAAAACATATAAAAAATGTTACCGCATAGACAGTAGCCCCTGATGCTTAGTTCGGCGTTCGGAAAGAAAAGCCGAGCTGAGGATCTAAAAGATATAGGCAGGAGTCTAATAAAAATATGTCAATATGGGAATGCAGGCTACATTGCTGTCCTCTGCCGCACTGACTGCGGAGGTCAATGCCTTGAAGGAGAATCTCGAGCGGTCCAAGAACGAGCTCGGCCGTGCCAAGAAGCAGCTCGAGGACAAGGAGGGTATGTAATACCGCATATAAATTTATATAGAAATACTTGGTTGCAAATAATGACAGGACCAACTTAAATGTTGCAGGGACCACAGCCGAGGTGGCGACCCTGAAGGAGGCGGTCTCCAAGGCCGAAAACAGTGCGGCCCTGGAGTGCGCCGAGCGAGAGAAGCAGGAGGCGCGGGTGGTGGAGGTGCGGCAAGAGCTCTAGGCTTTCGTGGAAAAACACGAGAGCTTGGAGCGTGACTTGAAGACTCGAGAGTCCGAGCTCGCCCTGGCTCTTGAGAGTGCCAAAACCGCTAAGGCCGAAGCCCAGAAGGCCCTCCAGGAGATCGAGGCGATGAGGAAGATAGCGGCGGGTAAGGCATTCTTTATGCAAAGCAAGAATATAAAAGTTAATTATCTGCTACTTACCCGAATCCGGAGCTCTCCAGGAGCGTTCGCCGATCTGCCCCGTAGTGTGTCTGATGCCGCCGCACATTACTGAGCCGAAGAGGGGAGCTCGACGGAAAAAGTGTTCTGGTCTCAGTATGCTGAGGCCGAACATCCGGTGCCCCTGAGCGATCAGCTGAAGCAGCTGGTCGAGCTCCACAAGGTGGCCGAACAGGCCATGAGGGGCCTCATAGCTCGGCTGTGGCCTGGAGAAGCCATGCCTGGGAGCTACTTCAGTCTGGTGCAGCGGCTGGTGGACACGTGTCCGTGGATTGAGGTCGTCAAGCGCTCCGTTTGTATTGAAGGTGCCCGTCGGGCCCTTGCCCGTGCTAAGGTGCACTTGGGCAAGCTAGATGCGGAGAAGCTTTTGACGGACGCGCCACCGCCGGGCAAGGAGTATCGTACTCCCGAGATGTATTATAATGGCATTCTGAAGGGTGCCCGCCGTATAGCAGATGAGTGCTCCAAAGATGTAATTTTTGAGTAGACTCGCATCTGTTATCCTGTACGCTGAAACTTTGTTCATATGCGTTAAGCAACGCTTGTTAATTTAAAATATTACCTTCTGTGCGGCCGTTTATCAAATCTGAGAGATGCAAGTCGTCGGCTTCGACCCCCATGCCACGAGTGCTGGGGTGTTCGGGATAAACCTGAGCGCTCTTGTTCCCATTCTTGGGTCCATCTAGGGAGGCGTTCAGCACAACGAACCAGGCCGTCGGACTTATAATGCTTTATCACTCTCACTTAGCCATAGAATTCTATAATTTTAAATTTCGGCGAAGCCCCTAGTATTCGGAAGACCGAGTTCGGGGCGCTATCCACGCCTAGGCCGGATAAGTCCGGTTCCTCGCTCTAAGCGGCATAAGTCTTTAAGGACTCGTAAAACCTCGCGAACAGCGACCGGTCTCTCGCACTATCATGACAGTCAGTTTTAGCTTTCTCTACTGAGGTGTTAACCCAGCTCAACTGGGGCACAATCGCAGTAGTTCTCCCAGCGCTACCTTAGCCAACATTGCGGAACGTAAGGTACCAAAACATGGGAGCCGGGCAAACCCAACTATTGACCAAAGACATGATTCGGAGCCGATGCATATAGTGCTATAAGTTCGGGGTGCCGCACTCATGAGAGTGTTCGGTCTTCTCACACCATGTTATGGGGTGTTTTAAGCCCCTGGTGTATTGTCCGTACCAAAGTGTACGGTTGCAGAATGTCATGACTGAACATATTTGTATATAAAAAATAGATAAGTACAATAATAGATAAGAGCTATATATTGTTTATTAAAAAAGGGCTGCTGCGAAAGCAGAACGATACAAGAAGTGCGATAAGCAAGAGATGGGAGTATTTGACATGTTCCCCTCCAGGGGCAAGCTGCGGGATTGTAAGTAAAACAGGTATTAAACTCGTTATAGAGACCACCTGGACGTTTGACGTGGCTTGCTCTCTCCCTGGCTGTTGCATCGTGTGTTCGGCGAGTGTATTGCCGGACAGGCCTTCCGAATAGTTGGGTCCTGAAAGTGTGTAAAAGGAAAACGGCGAAATAGGGAGCCCCTTAGTGCGGTTGAGCCGCATTCTGGGCGTGCCGTAGTTGTGCCCTCCCCTTATGCCCATGGTATCTCTAAGGCGTAATTATGTATGCGTGGTACCAGTATCACCATTTGGCGGGGGCTGGGGTTGGGGCCGCACTGCTATGCTTGCTCGGAACGTGCCAGCCGGATTTGTTGTAGGTTACTTCGGGCTCGCTTGACGTTGTCCGGACGTTTGACGCCTGGATTGGAGAACTGCCTTGAGAGGCTACTCTGTACTTCCGCCGCCAGGGCAGCCGTGTGCTGCTCCGTTCGGAGAGAGCGTTTGGTGTTTCCATTTACCGTGATGACTCCGCGAGGTCCTGGCATCTTGAGCTTGAGATATGCGTAGTGCGGCACCGCATTGAATTTTGCAAATGCGGTTCGTCCAAGCAGGGCGTGATAGCCGCTGCGGAATGGGACTATGTCGAAGATTAACTCTTCGCTCCGGAAGTTATCCGGGGATCCGAAGACCACTTCGAGTGTAACCGAGCCTGTACAGCTGGCCTCTACACCTGGTATGACGCCTTTGAAGGTTGTCTTTGTGGGTTTAATCCTTGAAGGATCGATGCCCATTTTTCGCACTGTGTCCTGGTAAAGCAGGTTCAGGCTGCTGCCGCCGTCCATTAGGACTCTGGTAAGGTGAAAGCCGTCGATAATTGGGTCCAGGACCAATGCGGCAAATCCGCCATGACGGATGCTGGTGGGATGGTCCCTTCGATCGAAGGTGATCGGGCAGGAGGACCATGGGTTGAACTTTGGGGCGACTGGCTCCAACGCATAGATGTCCTTGAGAGCACGCTTCCGCTCCCTTTTGGGGATGTGGGTTGCGTATATCATGTTCACCGTCCGAACTTGCGGGGGAAATCCCTTCTGTCCTTTGTTGTTCGGCGGCCGGGGCTCCTCCTCGTCATCGCTATGCAGCCCCTTGTCTCTTGTTTCGGCACTTAACTTGCCTGCCTGCTTGAACACCCAACAATCCCTGTTGGTGTGATTGGCTGGCTGTTCGGGGGTGCCGTGTATCTGGCACGAGCGATCGAGTATCCTGTCTAAGCTGGATGGGCCCGGAGGGTGTCTTTTGAATGGCTTCTTTCGTTGACCGGGTTTAGAGCCTCTGAATCCGGCGTTGACTGCCGTATCTTCAGTATTATCGCCGTTAATGCGACGCTTATGCTTGTTACGACGTGACCTGCCATTGTTGTCCTTGGTATCCGAATTGCCAGGGCTCTTGGTTATGTTATTGCTACGAGCTAGCCAGCTGTCTTCTCCCGCACAAAAGCGGGTCATGAGTGTCGTGAGGGCTGCCATAGATTTCGGCTTTTCCTGTCCTAGGTGCCGGGCAAGCCATTCGTCTCGGATGTTGTGCCTGAAGGCTGCGAGGGCCTCGGCGTCCGGACAGTCGACTATTTGGTTTTTCTTGGTTAGGAACCGTGTCCAGAATTGTCTGGCCGATTCCTCTGGCTGCTGGATTATGTGGCTTAGGTCATCAGCATCTGGTGGTCGCACATAAGTGCCCTGGAAGTTGTCAAGGAATGCGGATTCCAGGTCCTCCCAACAACTAATTGACTCTGCTGGCAGGCTGTTAAGCCAATGTCGAGCTGGTCCTTTAAGCTTGAGCGGGAGGTATTTGATGGCGTGTAGATCATCACCACGGGCCATGTGGATATGAAGGAGATAATCCTCGATCCATACCGCAGGATCTGTTGTGCCATCATATGATTCGATGTTTACGGGTTTGAAGCCCTCAGGGATTTGATGATCCATTACTTCGTCTGTGAAGCATAGTGGGTGTGCGGCGCCCCTGTACTGGGCTATATCACGACGCAGCTCGGATGAGCTTGGTCTGTTGTATTCGGCCGGGCCGTACTTATTATGTCCGGCGTGACGGTTAGCGTCACGTGAAGCGGGGCGCCCATGCGATCCGTAGATCGATCTTGTTTGCCTTGCCTTATTCTCCAAGATGTCTCGCAGGTCTGTTGCGTCTCCCCGTACTCTGGTATGTTTTGAGCGGTGCCGGGGTGCGGCTTGGGTCGAGGGCCTGAAGGCCTCTCTATCGCGGCCACGGGGTGGCCGATCGGGCGCATCGTACGCTGGTGATGTAGGTTTAGTTGCTTCCTCCTCAAGTTGGGGTAGCAGCCTGCGCTTTGGGTAGCTCTTGGAGGGGCGTTCTAGTTTATACTCTTCGGCCGCCAGGACTTCGGTCCATCTGTCGGCTAGCAAGTCTTGGTCAGCTCTAAGCTGCTGCTGTTTCTTCTTGAGGCTGCTTGCCGTGGCCACAAGCCTGCGTTTGAAACGCTCTTGTTCGACGGGATCCTCTGGCACGACGAATTCGTCGTCGTCGAGGCTTGCCTCGTCTTCGGAGGGAGGCATATAATTGTCGTCCTCAACCTCTCTGTCGGCCGCTCTCTCATGAGGGCTGGCTCCTTCGTCCTCCTGCACTGAATCCTGCTGGAGGGGGTTGTCTTCGGCACTGTCCGGCGTGTTGTTATCTCCGGTGCCGGAATCGCCGTTTTTGCTTTGGCGGGACTTAGAGCGGCGCCGCTGACGTCGGCGCTTGGGTTGCTTCTTGGAGGGATCATCCTCCGTTTTTTCCTCGCCATCCCCTGCTTTAGGGGTGTCCACCATGTATATGTCATATGACGAGGTGGCTTTCCAGTTCCCTATAGGTGATGGTTCTTGATCGTCTCCTTCATCGGCGTCCATGTCGTCGATGTCTTCGAAGTCAAAGTCGAGCATGTCGGTTAAATCGTCGACAGTGGCTATGAAGTGGGTGGTGGGTGGGCTTCAAATTTCTTCGTCGTCCGCATCCCAACCGTGTTGGCCGTAGTTCGGCCAAGGCTCTCCTGACAAAGAGAGAGACTTTAATGAATTCAGGATATCGCCAAAAGGCGAGTGCTGAAAGATGTCCACGGCGGTGAACTCCATGACCGGAGCCCAATCGGGCTTAATCGGAAGAGGTGCGGGATTTACAGAGTCCGGAACGGAGTCCGGCACCTTGGAGTCACGGGCCTTGCGAAGGACTAGGCTGGTATCCGGCTCTATCGCCGTAGAGGTTGCAGCTTCCGGGGCGGCGTCCAACCGTCCATCCCCGACTAGCGCAGTGGGCTCCGAGCTAACGGTCGGAGCGGACACCTGAGCAACGCTCTGGGCGTTGTCCGGCGGCAGAGCTAAATCATGCCCATCGTGACAGTGCGGCGCACCTGGTTGTGGCTCGAATCCGTCGAAGATCAAGTCCCCGCGGATGTCGGCCATGTAGTTTAAGCTTCCAAACCTGACCTGATGGCCAGGGGCATAGCTTTTGATCTGCTCCAGATGGCCAAACGAGTTGGCCTGCAGTGTGAAGCCGCCGAATACGAAGATCTGTCCGGGAAGAAAAGTCTCATCCCGGACCGCATCACGATTGATGGGTGAAGAATCCATCGGGCCTAAAGGCGACGACACAGAGGAACTCTCAATGAAAGCACCAATGTCGGTGTCAAAACCGGCGGATCTCGGGTAGGGGGTCCCGAACTGTCCGTCTAGGCGCATGGTAACAGGAGACAAGGGACACGATGTTTTTACCCAGGTTCGGGCCCTCTCGATGGAGGTAAAACCCTACTCTTGCTTGATTAATATTGATGATATGGGTAGTACAAGAGTAGATCTACCATGAGATCGGAGTGGTTAAACCCTAGAAGCTAGCCTATGGTATGATTGTTGTTCGTCTTATGGACTAAAACTCTCCGGTTTATATAGACACCGGAGAGGGCTAGGGTTACACAAAGTCGGTTACAATGGGAGGAGATCTTCATATCGTATCGCCAAGCTTGCCTTCCACGCCAAGGAAAGTCCCATCCAGACACGGGACATAGTCTTCAATCTTGTATCTTCATAGTCCGGGAGTCCGGCCAAAGGTCTTAGTCCGGCCATCCGGACACCCCCTAATCCAGGACTCCCTCACACCCATTCCGTGAGCTGGCTTTGAACGGAAAGAAGGTGTAGACAAGAATCTAGTAAAGGTACATATTAGAGACGCTTTTGCAAGGTGGATATCATTACATCATACCATTACATAATAGTTGGGGATACATACAAGAGGCATACAAAGCCACCCGAATACAACAACATCATACATAAGAGCAACATCCGACTATGGATGAAACACAAACAGATACGCAAATGACATCCACCCTGCTAGCACAAGCTGCCGACCAGGAACCTATCCCCTGATCGAAGAAGAAGCAGAAGAAGAACTCCGAAACAAGTAAGCATCGCTCTCGCGTCATGATCATCGCATTACCCATACCTACAACTGTTGTTGTAGTAATCTGTGAGCCACGAGGACTCAACAATCCCATTACCATGGGTATCAAGACTAGCAAAGCTTAATGGGTAAGGAATGAATAGTGGTGAGGTTGCAGCAGCGACTAAGCATGATATGGTGGCTAACTTGCGAATACAAGAATAAGATGAGAAGCTACGCAAATGGTAGCAAACTAGTAATGATCAAAAAGTGATCCTGAAACTACTTACGTCCAAACATAACCAAAACTGTGTTCACTTCCCGGACTCCGCCGAGAAGAGATCATCACGGCTACACATGCAGTTGATGCGTTTTAATTAAATCAAGTGTCAAGTTCTCTACAACCGGATATTAAAAAATTCCCATCTGCCACATAACCGCGGGCACGGCTCTCGAAAGTTTATACCCTACAGGGTGCCCCACCTTAGCCCATTATAAGCTCTCATGACCAACGAATGTCGGCATCCTGGACTTGGGGGTATCCATTCCTGCCTGCCTGCGGCCCACCATGTGGTTCCATCAACGGCCTGGTACGGCCCAGCTTCAACAACAACGCAGCAAGACCCTCGCAAGGGGCCAAGCCTCGTGAGGCGGACGACCCCGAGACCCCGGAAGGAGTTGGCCTACTCAGGAGGGCTCATGAGGGGCGGAGAGATCTATGCAGCTACCTCATGAGGTTCAGCTGATGTGAGCCATGCGACCAATGCCAGGCGGGCGCAGAGCGCAGGTTTCCTCTTTGGTGCAAGGAAGGCAAGCCACGGTTGCGGAGTCCCAAGGAATCAGCCAAAGGTTTCCATTCTAGTGCAACAAGACCAAGACCGCCAGGACAGCAGGATGGAGCTCATCACCGAGCCCACCGCAGCATCAGAGCCAGAGGCTTTTCGCAGGAGAAGACTACTTTTGTCAGGATAGACTGTACTGCTTGTCCCCTTTCAAATCCCGCCGTTGTAGAATCCCTTCTCGCTCATATTTGGGATGAGGACCAAGGTACTATATATAGGGCTTAGCCACCACCATAGAGGAGGATCGATTCCTTCAAAAGCAACACACCAGCTCAAGAACACCTCACCTCCTGAGGCTTGTTTGTCCCTGTACTAGTTCATCCATAGCCCCTCGAGGCAATCCACCACACCACACTAGAGTAGGGTATTACACCAAAACGGTGGCCCGAACTAGTATAAATCTCTGTGTCTTTGTGTCTCTGTGAGCTTTTCACGCTAGGCTAGGGAGGATCGCGAGTAGGCAGGCTGGGCAGGTTGAGATCTCCGCATGCACCCAAGTGTTGAACCTCTCACGGGTTGCCGGGTCCCGAAATCCGACATTTGGCGCGCCAGGTAGGGGTGCATCGGATCCTCTCCTCCGTTATTCGACTCATCCCTGCTCTGACATCTCCATGGCCGAAGCGCGTAGGGCTCGCGCCGAGCATCGGGCTGCAGTCGCCGCTCGCGTCGCTCAGACGGCTCTGGCAGGTGATGGCTGCGCCCGCTGCGCTCCTTCTCTGGTGGACAACACCGCCATGGGCCCTGCCGGCCACGAGTTGCAAGCTTCATCGCTGCACCCGTTGGTGCATCGTGATGGCCGCACTGCTACTCCGTCGCTCACCCCAGCAGCTTCGTCATCCCACGCGTGTCGCGGCCAGGTGGACCCGCAGGCCGCTCTACTCACGGTGCGGGAGCCCCTTTGGTACCGTCCCGTGGGTGATCTCTACAAGGAATGGCTCGAGTGCATCATCGAGCTCATCAGCGTCGCGCACGGGGGCTCCGACGGGCCGGCTCCCTCACAGCCTCAGCAACCACCTACAGCGGGCGACGTCGCGCACGGAGCCCCTCCACCGCCTCCAGCCCGGGGCGCCATCGTCGAGCCAAGGCGTATGGCTCCATGGCGCGACCCGCAGCGCCGGGGCGCTAGCTCGGGACGACGTGAGCTGCCAGGTGGTTCAGCGCCCCCAAGGAGAAGTGCGTGTGCTTCCAGCGCCCCCGCACCAGGCTCGTGAGCTACCACATGAGGTGGCGGTGCGCGTGCACCAAGGCTACGTTCCACCTCCTCGATGACCTCTGGTGGCCACGGCAGGATGCCGAGCATTCACCGCAGAGCTCCGCAACGTCGTCTGGCCGAGCAAATTCAAGCCTAACCTGCCTTCGTGCTACAACGGCACCACAGACCCCATTGAGTTCCTACAGCTCTATGAGCTGAGCATCGAGGCGGCCAACGGCGACAAGAAGATCATGGCAAACTGGTTCCCAATGGCCCTCAAGGATGGCGTGTGTTCTTGGCTCCTGAACCTGACCGAGGGGTCGGTTTCTTCCTGGGAGGAGATGCGCAACCACTTCATCGCCAACTTCCAGGGCACTCGTGACCGTCCGCCAGCTACGGGTGACCTACGCCGCGTCAAGCAGCAACCTGGAGAGACCCTGCATAAATATATCCAGCACTTCAACAACGTTCGCCTCAAGATTCCCAAGGTGTCGGACGAGGCCATCATCTCTGCGTTCACTGATGGCGTCCGTGATGTCAAGATGAAGGAAGAGCTCGCCATCCACGAGGACCTCTGCACTGCTTTGGAGATGTTCAACATGGCGAACAAGTGCGCGAGGGCTAAGGAGGGACGCCTCTCCCTCCTCGAGCTCCCTGATGCTGATCCAGAAGACAAGAAGACCAAGACAAAGGACACGAAGCGCAAGGGGCCAGCCGTGCTTGCGGCAGAACCAGAGACCAAGCGCGGCTGCGACCACCCCCAGTCATCCAAGGGCATGCGGCCGTTCTGCGCCTTCCACAATGTCTACAGCCACAACGCCAGCGACTGCCAGGAGCTCAGGGCTCTCTGCGACGGGCGCCCCGGTCGATGCCCCGAGCGCAGCGATCGAGGCTACGATCGTGGAGGCGGCCAAGGCGGAGGTCACTGGGACTGACGCGACCACCGTCAGGAGTGGTGCGACCAGCCTCGTGAGGACCGCTGGCAGGACCAGCCTCGCGAGGGCAACTGGAGGGAGCAGCCTCGTGAGGATCGCCCTCAGGGAAATGTGGCCTTGCCTCCTCTGCCTCCACCACCAAGAAGGAACGAAGATCACCACCAGGACGAGGGGGCTGGGGGCTTCCAGCAGCCACAAGCCATCGCATGCATCTTCGGTGGCTCGCAAGCCCCAGCTTCTCATCATGTCTTCAAGCAGTTTGTGCGCGAGGTCAACACGGCGCTCCCCAAGCATGAGGCAACTCGCCCTCTCAAGTGATCCAAGTGCGCCATCACCTTCGACTCCTCATACCGGATCAAGTGCACAACCACCGCTGGCGCGCTCCCCATGCTCTGCTACCCGTCATAAACAACGTAACCGTCACCAAGACTCTCATTGATGGTGGAGCAGGGCTCAATGTTCTCTCTGTTCAGACATTCGACAGACTCCAAGTGCCATAATACCAGCTGCACCCCACCAAGCCATTCTCAGGAGTGACCGACGGATCGACACACCCGATCGGGCAGGTTCGCCTCCCGGTCACCTTCGGCGAGCGCAACAACTACCGCACCGAGCTCATCGACTTCGACGTCGCCGACATCCGCCTGCCCTACACCGCCATCCTTGGGTACCCAGCACTGGCCAAGTTCAAGGCGACCATGCACCACGGCTACAACATCCTCAGGATGCCAGGAAGTGGCGGCATCATCACGGTCGCCTGTCAGGAGAAGGATGCGGTGTGCTCCCTCGAGCGCGCCTTCCAGGCTACAGCAGTTGAGAACCCAGAAGATGACGATGGCGCCCTCCCTCCTGAGGTTGCCCCCAAGACAAAGAAGCTGCGGCTAAGCCAGGGGTCTCGTGAGGAAGCATCACTTGAGGACGCAGCGCTGAGCCTCGCGTCTCCGGACGCGGCACCTACACCCATCGCATAGGGAGGCGCGCCTGGTGCCCCTCTCAGGCTGGGCTCGGGGGCTCTCCTCTGGAGGGCCTCAGACCTGGCCAATGTCGCGAGAGAGGCGCTCGGGCCCCATGTGGAGGCGCTCTTCAGAGCACGCTTCCCAGGAGAAGGCAGCAGGCATGAGGCACCAGGCGTTCAGGAGTTCATCAGCGAGGCGATCGAGGAGATTCATGAAGGAAAGGTTCTACAAGGCAATCGTCGCCTACCGCGAGGCGGAGCTCGCTTCCCTAGTGAGGTCAAAGAGTTCTGCATCTGCATCGACATCCCTGGGCTCAACAGGGCCATGTCTCGATAGCTCATGTGGTCGTCTCATGTCGGCTGATGCGAGGGACCACCTCAGAGCTATGTCTGCATGCCTTTTGCCCTGGTGGGCGCAACTGAGGCATTCCAGCGCTACATGAGGGACGCTCAGGCGGCCTGCGAAGCCAGGCACCAGGCTGTCCTGGCGGAGATGGAGGAGCACACTCAGGAGCCTCCTGGTCCCTCCGAGCCTCCCGAGGAGCGGCACCGGAGGAACGGCTTCAGCAGCACGCGCTTTTTGGCTACTTCAACAACTCTTCAGCAACGGTATCAGGTGACATCTCCCTAGTTCGTTCAATTTGGGGGCGCCCCTCGGGCTGCATCATCCCCAAGCCGTGTGGGTCCGTCCCTATGGCATGTATCGTTTTGCATTCACCAGAACTATCTAATCGTTTCCGTGAATTTATCTATGAATGTCACCTCGTGACCTCCGCCTCACGACCCTGATATGTCTGACTAACGCCATGTCTACACAACACACACAAATCGGCACGGCGCTTGTGCTCGGGTCCGTCCCTGCAACACTGATAAACCCGGGGATCAAGCTCTGGTTCGCGGCCCGCTTCACGTACACCACCTCACAGGGTCCTCGGTGCCTCCGCCTCACGCCTGGGGCTCTCGGCCTCCTTTGTCATCTAACTTGCAGGATCACTCTACGATGAGTCAAGGGTCGGCTTGGACGACCGCCGTCCGGCCTCGCGAGTCGCTTGCACGTTAAAAGAGGGGCCTCCTGAGCATCGCATCTCGGGAGCTCCTACTGGCTCTCCAGCCCTCACCCCCTGGCCTTGAGCACGGCATCGTGACCTGGCATACCAGCGGCGGCTGAGCTCACTCGAGGGCTAGGTCCTGAGGACATAGAGCACCTTGGCAAGAGAGGCAGGAGGATGGCCGGCATGGGCTGCGCCTGATGGCACCACAGGCGCAATGGCAAGCATTGCCTCCCCACTAGGCTCAGACAACGAAAGGTAAGTCTCGACTCACTACGACACCAGTTTCGCCCCACACGCCTTGCCCCGCAGTTCCACTTGGGCGGTTCAGCTCTCCTTTCTAATTTCCTCTACAGCTGCTTGCACGCCAAGGGGGGCCTCATGAGCATCGCGTCTCATGAGCTCTTACCGGACCTTAGGCCGCTCACCTCCTAGCCTTGACCACGGCATCACGACCTAGCATACTAGCGATGGTTGAAGCCTTCCTGGGGACTGGGTCCTACCGGCGTAGAGCGCCATGCTGTCTAGGGAGGGAAAAGGGAGGAACTTAGCCGGATTCTAATACGCGCATCCATTACCAAGTCAAAAGGAACAACGATACTACTGAGTACATCTCGGTCCTTACAAGCCCCGCGGGGGATGATTTTCATCTCACGTAGGAGGAACAACTACGGAGCCTCACGGCGTCGCTAACGACGCCTGGCGGCAGCCACATCAGCACTTCAGCCTCAGCGTGAGCTCGGCGGCATGTAGCTGTCGTCGTTCGACTCCGGAGAATCGCTGGGCTCAGGAGAGTTGCTGGATTCCCAGGAGCCGTCGCTGCTGCTGGACGAAGCGCTGAAGGGGGCGCCAGCATATCCAGCGCCCATCACGGCGTCCCTTGAGTTGTCTCCTTCGGGGCAGCACTCCAGCAGTTCGCCCCGCTTGTTGAAGACCTTGAAGAACAAGATGCCCGCGCCATCGTACTCGAAGTGGATCGCCAGGGCTCCCTCCGCTCGGCAAGCCCGGGCGACCTCACCCCATCCTCTCAACATGAAGACGTCTCCGGATGGCACCACCTCGACCTCGACCCCAGTGGCCAGGCTGCTGCACCCCGTGTGCTGCTGCCACAGCTCCACCAGTCCCCTTGGAGGTAGTTCGCTGGCGAAGAACGGCAGGAACCAGATCCAGGTATCGAGAGGCATCGCCGCCCACACCACGAACTCGCTTGAGCTATCCTCAGCATGGGTCCATGGCACAGCCGGCAGGGCAATGGCGATCCTGTTGTCCTCGTGAGGCGTCACTCAGCGGCGCACTCCTTCACCTTGCGCCCGGGCGTACAAGGGGAGGCGGAAGCCAGGCTGAGGCCTCGATTGCCAAGGGCTTGCCACCTCTCGTCTCGCGCCATCATCATCATGGGGGTGGAGTCGCTTCTTCGATGGGAGACGATCCGGCTCCTCCCTAGGGGCCTTCCCTTTCTTCGGCGCAGAGAACCTCCTCATCGGCGCCATGGGAGGAAGACGGAGAAGAAAGAAGCAAGCGGGAGCAAGATGAAAGAGAAATGGGCAGGGGCTCTGCCCACTCGCACGTTCATAGCCGGGAGAAGGTAAATCATCGGCCTCCCATAATTTCTAGTAATGATGATCCTTTCTGCATGCAGCATGCAATTGTCAAGTCGAGCAGTTGCCGAGGCAACATGGGGAAGTGGAGACGCCCACGTCCCATCAATTGCCATGTGTCTTCAGGGTTGCAGGCTGTTAGGGCCCGCGGCACTCCGCACTTGCCCCTTGGCTTCACCGAGAAGCCAAGTCCGAGCGCGCCTTGGGCCCGGGGGCTACTGTCGGCGTCCTGTACTTGGGGGTATCCAGTCTTGCCTGCCTGCGGCCCACCACGTGGTTCCATCAATGGCCTGGTACGGCCCAGCTTCAACAACAATGCCGCAAGACCCTCGCGAGGTGCCAAGCCTCGCGAGGCAGACGACGCGAGACCCCCGAAGGAGCTGGCCACCTCAGGAGGGCTCCTGAGGGGCGGAGAGATCTATGCAGCTACCTCATGAGGTTCAACTGACGTGAGCCATGACGACTAAGGCCAGGCGGGCACCAGGTGGGCACAGAGCGTAGGTTTCCTCTTTGGTGCAAGGAAGGCAAGCCACGGGCGCGGAGTCACGAGGAATCAGCCAAAGGTTTCCATTCTGGTGCAACAAGACCAAGACCGCCAGGACGGCAGGACGGAGGTCATCACCGAGCCCACCGCAGCGTCACACCCAGAGGCTTTTCCCAGGAGAGGACTACTTTTGTCAGGATAGACTGTACTGCTTGTCCCCTTTCAAATCCCGCCATTGTGGAATCCCTTCCCACTCATATTTGGGAGGAGGACCAAGGCACTATATATAGGGCTTAGCCACCACCATAGAGGAGGATCGATTCCTTCAAAAGCAACACACCAGCTCAAGAACACCTCACCTCCTGAGGCTAGTTCATCCCTGTACTAGTTCATCCATAGCCCCTCGAGGCAATCCACCACACCACACTAGAGTAGGGTATTACACCACAACGGTGGCCTGAACTAGTATAAATCTCTGTGTCTTTGTATCTCTGTGAGCTCTTCGCGCTAGGCTAGGGAGGATCGCAAGTAGGCAGGCTGGGCAGGTTGAGATCTCTACACGCACCCCAGTGTTCGAACCTCTCACGGGTTACCAGATCCCGAAATCCAACAAAGAAGGATATTCCTTCTCCCGGGAAGACCCGATCAGCCTCGGAATCCCGGTTACAAGACATTTCGGAAATGGTAAAACAAGACCAACAAGACCGCCTGAATGTGCCGACAAATCCCGATAGGAGCTGCACATATCTCGTTCTCAGGGCACAACAGATACGTCAGCCTATGAGTAAAACCAGACCTCGAGTTGCTCCGCGGTGGCCCCGTAGTCTGCCCGGTTCAGACCAACACTTAGAGAAGCACTAGCCCGGAGGGGGGGTTAGAATAAAGATGACCCTCAGGTTAATTACTCCCAAGGGAAAGGTTATAGGTTGTTAGGCAGATGTAAAACCAAGGTTTGGCCTTGCTGGAGGAGTTTTATTCAAAGCGAACTGTCAAGGGGTTCCCATAAACCCAGCCGCGTAAGGAATGCAAAATCAAGGAACATAACACCGGTCTGACGGAAACTAAGGCGGCAAGAGTGGAACAAAACACCAAGCATAAGGCCAAGCCTTCCACTCTTTACCAAGTATATAGATGCATTAATTAAATAAGATATATTGTGATATCCCAAAATAATCCTGTTCCAACATGGAGCAATCTTCAACTTCACCTGCAACTAACAACGCTATAAGAGGGGCTGAGCAAAAGCGGTAAATTAGCCAAACAACGGTTTGCTAGGAAGGGTGAAAAGGTTAGAGGCTGACATGGCAATTTGGGAGGCTTGATAAACAAGTGATAGGTAGCGCAGCATAGCGATACAACGAAGCAACTAGCATAGCAATGATAGTAGTGAGATTCAGGGAAACGGTCATCTTGCCTGAAATCCCGCTAGGAAGAAGAACGAGTCCATGAAGAAGACGAATGGGCGAAGTGTCGGATTTTGGGTTCCAGCAAAACCCATGAGGTTCAAACTCTGGGGTGCGCACGAAGATTCCCCCCTACCGAATCTCGCTCTCAGCCTCGCCGCGATCCCTAAGCTTAACTTGACGAGATGGGAGAAGGGTTTTCCCTCCGGTCCTTGGCTCCCATGGCTTGGGAGGGGCGAGAGCCCCTCCGAGATCGGATCTATCTATCTGTCTCTCTCTGTCACTGCATTCCTAGATTCTGCCGTCTCACCGTTTCTTTTATATCCGGAGATCCGTAACTCCGATTGGGATAAATCTTTCGCCCAGGTTTTTCTCATAAAATTAGCTTTCTTGCGGCAAAAGAAGAGCGTCAACCGCCTTACGGGGTGCCCACGAGTGTCTAGGGAGCGCCTTCCTCCCTGGGGCGCCCCCCTGTCTCGTAGGCCCCTCGGGCACCGTCTCGCATTGATTCTTATTCCCAAAAATCACAAATATTCCAAACTAATTCTCTGTCCGTTTTTACCCCGTTTGGACTCCATTTGATATTGGGTTTCTGCGAAACATAAAACATGCAACAAACAGGAACTAGCACTGGGCACTAGATCAATATGTTAGTCCCAAAAATAGTATAAAAAGTTGCCAATAGTATATGAAAGTTGAATAATATTGGCATGGAACAATCAAAAATTATAGATACGACGGAGATGTATCAGCGGGTGACGGAGAACGACGGGGAGGCCCGCCGACAGGAGCTGTCTGGGTGACACGAGCGGCGAGAGCGGCACGGAGCTTAGCGCGGGCTCGGCGGGCGTCAGACATGGATGCGACGGAGCGATGGGACGCGGATCAGCGGAAGGAAGACTTCGGCGCCCCCCTACCTGGCGTGCCAAATGTTGGATTTCGGGTTCCGGCAAAACCCTTGAGGTTCGAACTCTGGGGTGCGCACGAAGATTTCCCCCTACCGAATCTCGCTCTCAGCCTCGCCGCGATCCCTAAGCTTAACTCGATGAGCTCACACCACAAGAGACACAAGATTTATACAGGTTCGGGCCACCTGTGTGGTGTAATACCCTACTCCTGTGTGGTGGTGGTGGATTGCCTCTTGGGTTGATGATGAACAGTACAAGGGAAGAACAGCCTCCTGAGGAGAGGTGGTCTTGAGCTGGTGTGGTGTGAAGATGAACTGAATTCTCCCCTTCTAGTGTGGTGGCTAGCCCTATTTATAGAGGCCCTAGTCCTCTTCCCAAATATTGAGCAGGAAGGGATCTTACAATGGCCAATTTGAAAGGGGACAGCTAGTACAAGCTATCCTGACTAAAGGTGGTCTTTGCCTGTCAAAGGTGCTGGTGGTGACGCCGTCTTGGGCTCCACGATGACCTCCGTCCTGCCATCCTGCTGGTCTTGGTCTTGTTGCACCGATATGCAAACCTTTGCCTGATGCCTTAGTACTCCGCACCTCTGCTTGCCCCCTTAGCACCAAAGGGGAAACGAGGACACTACGCGCGCTGGCGCCCACCTAGCGCCCACCTGGCCTTGGTCGTCATGGCTTGCGTCACGGGAACCTCGCGAGGTACCCTTTACCTTGATCTCTCCGCCCCCTCGCGAGCCTGCCTAGTGAGGCCGCTCCTGAGGAGGCCTTGCATCGTCCGCACCGCGAGGCTTGGCCCCTCGCGAGGGTCTTGAGTGCTGGTTGATGAATACGGGCCATACCGGGACACTGATGGAACCATGCCACGGGCCGTAGGCAGGCAAGTCTGGGGACCCCTGTTCTCAGAACACCGACACGAAGTCAAACCAAGCGTAGACGAATGAATCCTCACGATCGCAACGAAACAGGAACTATCGAGAAGAAGCGCAACCGGAAAGAAGCAAACAACATGGTAAACACACAACACATAAACATGACATGATGCACAAACAAGTATGGTGCATGACAAGGCTATATGATGCTACTCATAGCAAGAGATGATGCATACAAGAACAACACATCAAAGCAAGTTTAAATGAGGCCGGAAACAACATATAACAAATCCGGTAAGTCCTCATATGCAGATTTCAAAATTGGTCGAGATCTGAATAAATCTTATGTTCAAGTTGTTAAATAGAAAGTTAAGATGCACAAAGATGATCTACCTGAAATTCTAGTCAAGTTAGATATAAAGTTCATTTAATTCTGAGCTATAGCCTAGAAGATATGAGCAAAACAAGTCAAACATGGCATTGATGCAAAATACATTCAAACATCAAGCAAACACTCTCAAAACATGGATAAAACATGATAATATGAAACTACATGCAATTCTAATCAAGTTTCATATAGAGCATGCTCAAAACAGAGCAACGGTGCAACACTTACACTCCAAATAAGATATAACAACAATCTACCCAAAACAGCAAGTATGCACTTTGCAACCATCAAAATGTCACACCCTGATTTTCATGGCACAACACTTAAGATGATAAATCATGATAAAATGTGGTTTGACAAAAACTTTTGCATTATTTAACTTTTTATTTTGAGTTGGTTTTCTCTCTGTGTTTTTCAAGTGCTCTTCAAAGTCAACACAACTCCACCTTCTATACTTCATCTCCTTGCCCCAAGCTTCTGCCCAATGATCAGGCCATGTTTATAGGACATAAAAATAATTTCTTGCAAAAATAATTTGGCCAAATAGTATTTTCAAAAATTAGTTTTTCGAAAACCCCTGAATTGAGGTTTGCACTGCAAGTTCTTAATTAAGGGCAGTATAAATCTTTCCAAAAATATATTTGACTCCTATTAGATATAGGATACCCAGAAACCACAAAAATATAATTTTAAATGTTATTTACCCATTTTATTTAAAGGCTTTTTCTTTAGGCCGGAAATGGTCTTTAATAGGTTAAAATTATTTTAATGCTTTAAAAATATTTGTGAAAATTTAGGGAAACTCAGTGGACATATATTGTCCATATATATGAGTTTCAACACATGGTCATGTTCAAAATATTGGTCAAATCCCTCAAAACCCCTTCCTGGATATTTCAAGCTTTTGAAATATTTACAGAGGAAGTATTCTCCAAAAATTCCAAGAAAATTCTAGCATGTCACATATGATATATTTGATGATCTTGCCAAGTCTAATGTGATGGAGAATAGTATAACCCCACGAAACCCTCTCAAAACCATTTCTGCCCTTTACCAAGTTTGAACAACTTTGCATTAGCAAACTTCTACAAATACTCTCAAGCTTTGTCCACATTCTCAAATGGTATAATGGATGATATGGACCAAGTAGCACAAGTTGGAGAACAAGTTAACTCGATCAAAGTCCCCCAAAACCCTTCCTGTCCAGAACCAAATTTGAACAACTCTACATTGGAAACTTTCTCCTTTTGCTCTCAACCTTTGTGGGCATGTTATAAACCCTAAATGATGACACTAAACCAAGTGGTGCATCAAGGAGAGTAGTTTTGCATGTCTATATCTTGGAAAACTCATTTCTGTTGATTTCTACAAAAGTTGCATTGGCAATTTTGCCCAAATGAACTCAATCTTGGTGGAACCCCTTATTTTATCATTCCATTTAACCCTGTCAATCATTATGATAAGAGGAGTTGATCTTCTTGCCCAAACCAGCAACAAACACCTTCTGCCATTTTACTAAAACCCCTGTTTTGACCCCTTCCACTAATCTCCATGAGTTCTACTTTTTACCACAGACCCTCCTAGACCTCCTCTACCTCCAGTAACTCTTCCCTGGCCTCAACTCAATGATTGAAGGGTGAAACATCCCCATTTACCCTTCTGGACAGCAGCATTCTTCTCCTTTCTCACCTCCCACCTCACTCCAGTAGATCTCCAGGGCATCCAATGTCCCTCCCCACTTGTTTATTTCTCCCTAGCGCTACCAGACATGAGTGGGCACGCCCCCGCCCCTTAAACAATGCCATGGCAGCCAAAGACACGCTCTAGAGCGCGCTACAGTGCGCTCCCGCACTATAGCCACCCCCTGCCAAGCACCTCCGGCCACCTAGGGCCTCCCCGGCGCGCCCGACGAGGTGCCTCGGCGTCTGCGACACGCTAAAGCCATGTCCCCCTCCTGCTTCTCCCTCCTCTCGCCCCATCTCGCACACGCGCCGGCCACCCGAGAGCTCCAATGAGCGGCCTCACATGCGCGAAGCTCTGGCCCTTCCCCGCTCTCTCTCTTCCTTCCCCTGGCCGTAGAACTCTCCCACAAGGACCCCAGACACGCTCGCATGAGCCTGCGTGACCTGCAGCAACGACAACAGCCTCGCTGTCACATGAGCTCATGGTGCACCTCTCCCGCTTCCCTTAAAAGCCACCCCGAGCCCTCTTTGGCTTCCGATGGGTCTCTCTCCCTCCTACGCATCATCCCGACCGGCTCACTCCTCTCCCCGCGCCCTCCATAGCCCTCCATGGCCGGAGAGCCGCTGCCGGCATCCACCTAAATTCAGCCGAGCCCGAGCTCTTCTCCCTTTCCTCTGTCCACCAGCAGGCTCCCCGGAGCAAGGCGGAGCTCCCACGCTCTTTCCCTCGTCCGAGGGAGCACCGTAGCACCGTCTCCAATCTCGCCCGACGCCACCGTCCGCCAGTGTCCAAGCCGTCGTCGCCTCGACCATCCCCGGCAGCCATGGCATACATGAATGGATGCGGCGTTCGGCGCCGAGCTCATCCATAGCTAGGGCGTTGCCGGAGGTGCTCCCTAGCGGCGGGTGTCGCCGTCGGGGCTCTCTGCTCCCTCGGCCAGGCAAGCGCACGGGAGGAAGACAAAGACGAAGGCCCTGCAGGCAGGCCCCGCTCGTCAGTGGCCCAGCCACCGAGCCACGCTGGCAAGTGGAGGCGGGTTCGCCCTCTCTAGCGTCCCCGCGGTGAAGGCACACTCCGGGTGGGCGCCTTCGACGTCGCCTCTGTCGCCCCGTGCGGCCACAGGGCTGGGCCGGCCCACGGTCTATCTGTCGCCTGGTCGGCGGGATAAGGTTAAAGCCTTATTCCCTTTCTCTTTTTCGATTCAACTTCAAAAATCCATAAATAATTCAAATTAACTCCAAATTTGATGATTCAAATTTCTAGTAGTTTATAAAATCATGCCCTACCACATGGTGCTATTTTCACATTTTTACATAAGCATTTCCTTCACAAATATTTATCAAATCCTATTTTTCCTATTTCTGTGATGAACTTTAGAAAATCACAGAGAGCTCAAAATTGATCCAAATGCCATGATTCAAATTCCTAGATGCTTCTAAGTTCATAACTTAGTTTATGTACATTTTTCTTAATACTTTCTGTACCCCACAAAATAATGAGCCATTTCTTCATATTTGTCAACCTTGCCAATTCATAGGAAATTCATTTGAACTCCAAATCTAGTGAAACCAACTCCTAGATGCTTCTAAAATTATTCCTTGTTAAATGGATGCCTTTGATCATTTTTTCAAAAAGTTCTTCTGTACACTTCTTGCATATCCATAAACCCCTTGATTCCATCACATCGAAATGTTTAGAAATATCCATTGATCCACTTCCAATGAAATCACCTTGGTCATTCCTCATATGACTAGAGGTATCCTAGAAAAGTCCAACTCACATTTTTAGAGCACTTTTATTTTTGCCTTGTCGTGTTGCTTATTATGGTTGCTTTCGATGATAGTTGACGAAGTAGACGAAATGCTCGGAGTTGGACCAGAGAGATTTGAAGACCTCGAAGACTTTGCTAAAACAGGCAAGCAACCCTTTGACCATGATGAACCATTTTACATCATAATAGCATTTTCGTTGCTGCACTGAGGGCATGATATACCTTGAATATCAACCTTGCTAGGCTTGCCTCCGTTGCATACTCTATTGATACTTGCATTGTTCATGACTCTACCCTTGATTACAGTTGTGTTGGTGGGTTGTAGAAATATGCTATAGTCAATGGCTACGCAAAGTGGGTCAGGGTTATGCATGGAAAGAAACAAGTGTGGTTTGACATACTTGGAAACAGCCCAGTTGGTGCCACTAATGCCCCTGGGAGATGATGATGAACTAGGTCACTACTTGGTGGAGAAGTAGTGTACCGAGGCTTGATAAAAGTGTTGTTTACAGAGACGGATTAGATTTAAGATTTGTCGACCGTCCCAACCAAACTTGCGCGACCACTCTACCCTTATATGGGAAAGGGCATTATTGATTACCTAGGCCGATACTAGCTTGGAGCCCGCATTACTAGTGACGGGGGAGAGTTGGTGCTCTCTCTCGGGACGGGGTCGTGCCAAGTAGGGCGGCCATGACTATTTTCACAGGGCACCAGATACACTATAGTGTCCCCTCGCGGATGTTACGATCTCGAGTGAGTCTTGTATGATGTACATCGTGAGGATATGGAACAACGAGTGCACTCTTTGTTAGTGTTGTCTAGGGAAAGTAGTGATCGGGTGCTTACCCCGGGTACTTGAGGTACCGCGGGTCGTGAATGACACGGAAATTCCCCGGATCTTGTGGGTAAAGTGTGCAACCTCTGCAGAGTGTAAAACTATTCGAATAGCCGTGTCCATGGTCAAGGACAGTTGGGTGGTGCTGCTTAGACTACGTTCATATGTTTCTTACAAACAACACAGTTTGGTAAATCTATTGACGCGATTCGTGAGGAAGTCACGATGAGCTTGAGCATGAGTTGTTCATAACTCTCTCTCGATGTTGATGTATGTAACCTCCTGATACTTGTTGCAGACGCATTCATATCCTTGATAAATGTTGATCATACTTGCATGAGAAAAACTAGCTTTCCACAAAAATGCCAATTTAGCAGTAGTGCCTTGCATAATTATTCTGTTATCACCCTTGGGTTGCTTGCGAGTACATTCAAACGTACTCACTGGCTTGACAGAGCAGGTATATGAAGAAGAGATTTTGGTGACGATCGTGTGATCTAGGACGCTTCCCAGTCAGAATGCCTGTAGGGTTAAGGCAGATGGCATGGGTCCAAGTTGTTATTGAAGATTTCCGCTGCAATGATACACTCAAGACTTGTCCATAATGGTCCTACTTGTGTAAAACGATATGTATGGATGTAAGACTCTTGTTATTCAGCTTCTCTGTGATCAGTGAGCATTGATCTCTGGGATCACTGTACACGTGCATTCGGTGATCTCGACTTATGAGTCGGGGTCCGCACAGAGCTGGTATCAGAGCCATCCTGACTGTAGGAAGCCTTAGTTAGCATGATTGTTAGTTAGGGTAAAACTATTTCCAAAACTATTACAAGTTTCCAAAACTATCTATACTTCTCTTCCCTTCTGAGTTTTTTAAAAACTAAGGTATACTTTCTCCATCGATCTCTTCCCTTCAAAACTATTGCAAACGGTCGCTAGCACCCCTCAAGCCCTTGACCACGGGATTCCTTGCCAACCACTCACCCACCTCTTTTGAACCCAAGATTCATGACACCACAACAAGACGATGCCAACAGAAGATACGCCTTTGAAGAATGAGGACATGAAGACCCAGAGGATGGTGACACCTTTGAATTTGCCCAAGATTATGAAACCTTGGCTTATGATGACCAGGGCATAGGATAAGCAAGATCATGATATACGTCGCTAGTAGAGCAACCCTGCCCTTATCATTGTTGCATCGGCAACCACCGGCGGATGAGAACCTAGCCATTTGGTCCGCCTCACTATAGTGAGCAGGAAAATGGTTCTCTTCATCCCCCGCTCTCGGTGACGATACTGGCAACAGTGTGTCCGGCAGATTGGACCTCTACTATGCGTTGTTAGTGTCATTACATAAAGGATTGCCTGCCTGGTACAATCAATGCCTTAGAAGGCAAAAGGGGTCGTCATGATTTAGAAGACAACAGAAGACCGAGTCAATGCCTGCTACGAGGAGCCACCTTCACCCCATCACTTCAACAGGCGAGAAGTTGTCGAAGAATCTTCAAGTTCAACCTAGAATTGTTTCATCGAACAACTACAAGAGACGTAGCAACACCTGAGGAAAACCCAAAAGACTGCATGAGGCACGAAGTAAAGCACGACTAGTTAGTCCGAGAACCCCTAGGGTAGGATGAGTCATGTACCCCCTATGCGCAGTCGAGTCCGTATGATGGTTCGAATAGAACCATGATTGTGTGTTGCTTGTTTTTATTTGTTTGTGTTTTGATATAGGTCACACTTTTGCCTAGGAGACAAGTATGCGACTATATCACCTTCCTTACCTTGCTTCTTCTGTTTGGCCCTTTTTGCACCTGTTTGTTTGCACTTGCACTATAGAACCCCCTTTAGGCATTCCCCTCCTCCATCTCATCTCTTTCCTCAACTGAAGGCTAGCAAGACAAGATACACCAAGGATTCTACTTTGGCAACCAACCAGCACTGAAGACTTTTGCTACAACCTCCTCGACCAAGTGCAACCCCATAGAGTTATGTTTACCTCTCAAGACTGTAAACCCATCACTACACCCTTCGAGACTTCACGAGATACCCCAGCTCGAATCCTTAACCATGTGCTTAACCCACAGAATTGCAAAAGCATCAGTTAAGCCTCTGTAACCTTGCACAACTCAGGGTCCATTATGGGACTAGTGGACATAGTGAACTAGCACATTATGATCCTGAGATAGCACCAAACTAATGATGCCATAGGGAAGACCGATTTGAGGATATAGGAATAGAGGACTAATGACTTGATGAGTTTTGTGCTAGTGACCTTGAGGAATTATCTGATACTTTTGGTGGATTATGAGGCTTTCATGTTGATATATGAACTTGGTGGGATCAGTCAATAGAATAGCATGACTCTCTTTGCCCCTGAGTAAATTGGATTTAGTAGGATTATGATCGCAAGATGAGATTCTTGGAGGTGCAAGGATTTGACTTGAACAGATGATTTTGATAGGAGATAGTTAACATTACGATAATAACTTGAGGGAAACATGTAGAAATTCTCGTTGGACATGAGATTTGGATTTAAATAGGCGATCCTAGTGGAGTATAGATGCTGAGTGAGTCTGCATGGTTCGGAGTAAAATGGATTTAGACTGATGATCTCGATCATGATACCATGTTTCTTGGAGGACAATAAACTAGGAGATTGGATTAATTGTCGGAGTTGATTTAGGGATTTGTATAAGCTTGACGTTGGAAGTCACTTGACCCCGATAACGGGAATTGGTGGACTGACTATAGTAAAGATAACCCTTTTCAAGTATTTGAGGATTATAGGACATTAGAAGATCATGTGGAACACCATAAACATTGGATTTGTAGAATTAAATGGATTATGTAGTGATTGATGGAAGTTAATGGGCTGTTGGAGTTGATTCATAGGAAGGAAACAAGATCTTGGAGTGGCTTACAACGTGTTTCCTTAGGATAGAGGTGCTTTATCTTAGACCTTGGAAGAATAGGCTGAGCACTTGGATTGTCACGTTCAAGCTTAGCAGCTTGTATGTTCTACCCATAGATTTTTAGGGGTAGACATACATATGAGTTTGGGGATTGTAGACATATATGATTTTGTTAGACCTCCTCTCGAGAGTCATGAGGATATGAATCACATGAGTGATGATTGGAGTTGACCTATACGAAATGATGCTACCAGTGATACGATGTGATTTGTTTAAAGGACTAGATAGCACAATTGGGATCTCAGAAACTGTGCTCAAGGATGGGATGATAAACATCCACTCGCACACTAGAATCCCTGAAACCCTTAAGCCCTACCAAGCTACAACATGGTCGGATCAGGACCTTAGGTCCTTGACACTAGATCTAGAACCACCTTGGCCCACACTCAACAAGACCACCACTAATTCCCCAGCCCACTTTACGTACCCCATAGACTTCATGGAGTGCTTGGACAAGTTAGTTGTCATCTTTCTTTGATGACATACTTGTCTACCCGAAGACGGAAGAAGAATCGTTGAGCTGGTCAAGGAACATTTGAAGACCGCCATGCCAAGGAGGAAGAATTACCACCATCATCAAGAAGTAAACATCCGCATCGAAGACCAGGTGTATCTGCAAGCCACTCCTCTCTAAGGAACCAAGCATTTCCATGACAAGGAGACCCACACCAAGATTCATCGGCCCCCTTTGAGATCACTCCAAGATTTAACAACCCCCTCTGAGATCACTACGAGACGAAGAGAAGACAGTTACCAGCTGGAGTTGCCACCTGAGTTACCTGATGTGCACAATGCTTCCATGCATCACAACCCCGGAAGTGTTTCCAATTTTCTAACTTGCCCGATCTCTACGAGGGCATTGACCACCGAGCCATCGACCCCTAGCCCAATCTAACCTACCATGAGCTACCCATTAGCAACCTGGATCAAGAAGAGCGTCATACACGAAGCCACACCATCAAGTACTTCAAGCTCAATGGAGCACTACACGGAAGCAGAAGCCACATGAGGACTTGAAGACTACCCCGGATCCAGTTTTCATATTCCTTTCCACGCCTAGTTTGGGAATCTCGGGGACGAGATTCTTGTAAGGGGGGTAGGTCTGTCACACCCTGATTTTCATGGCACAATACTTAAGATGATAAATCATGATAAAATGTGGTTTGACAAAAACTTTTGCATTATTTGACTTTTTATTTTGAGTTGGTTTTCTCTCTGTGTTTTTCAAGTGCTCTTTAAAGTCAACACAACTCCACCTTCTATACTTCATCTCCTTGCCCCAAGCTTCTGCCCAATGATCATGCCATGTGTATAGGACATAAAAAGAATATCTTGCAAAAATAATTTGGCCAAATAGTATTTTCAAAAATTAGTTTTTCAAAAAACCCTGAATTGAGGTTTGCACTGCAAGTACTTAATTAATGGTAGTAAAAATCTTTCCAAAAATATATTTGACTCCTATTAGATATAGGATACCCAGAAACCACAAAAATATAATTTTAAAAGTTATTTACCCATTTTATTTAAAGGATTTTTCTTTAGGCCAGAAATGGTCTTTAATAGGTTAAAATTATTTTAATGCTTTAAAAATATTTGTGAAAATTTAGGGAAACTCAGTGGACATATATTGTCCATATATATGAGTTTCAACACATGGTCATGTTCAAAATATTGGTCAAATCCCTCAAAACCCCTTCCTGGATATTTCAAGCTTTTGAAATATTTACAAAGGAAATATTCTCCAAAATTTCCAAGAAAATTCTAGCATATCACATATGATATATTTGATGATCTTGCCAAGTCTAATGTGATGGAGAATAGTATAACCCCATGAAACCCTCTCAAAACCATGTCTGCCCTTTTCCAAGTTTGAACAACTTTGCATTAGCAAACTTCTACAAATACTCTCAAGCTTTGTCCACATTCTCAAATGGTCTAATGGATGATATAGACCAAGCAGCACAAGTTGGAGAACAAGTTAACTTGATCAAAGTGCCCCAAAACCCTTCTTGTCCAGAACCAAATTTGAACAACTCTACATTGGAAACTTTCTCCTTTTGCTCTCAACCTTTGTGGGCATGTTATAAACCCTAAATGATGACACTACACCAAGTGGTGCATCAAGGAGAGTAGTTTTGCATGTCTAGATCTTGGAAAACTCATTTCTGTTGATTTCTAGGGTTTACAAAAGTTGCATTGGAAACTTTGCCCAAATGAACTCAATCTTGGTGGAACCCCTTATATTATCATTCCATTTAACCCTATCAATCCTTATGATAAGAGAAGTTCATCTTCTTGCCCAAACTAGCAACAAACACCTTCTGCCATTTTACTAAAACCCTTGTTTTGACCCCTTCCACTAATCTCCATGAGTTCTACTTTTTGCCACATACCCTCCTAGACCTCCTCTACCTCCAGTTACTCCTCCCTGGCCTCAACTCAATGATTGAAGGGTGAAACATCCCCATTTGCCCTTCTGGACAGCAGCATTCTTCTCCTTTCTCACCTCCCTCCTCACTCTAGTAGATCTCCAGGGCATCCAATGCCCCTCCCCACTTGTTTACTTCTCCCTAGTGCTACCAAACATGAGTGGGCATGCCCCTGCCCCTTAAACAATGCCATGGCAGCCAAAGGCACGCTCTGGAGCGCGCTACAGTGCGCTCCCGCACTGTAGCCGCCCCCTGCCAAGCACCTCCGGCCACCTCGGGCCTCCCCAGCGCGCCCGACGTGGTGCCTCGGCGTCTGTGACACGCTAAAGCCATGTCCCCCTCCTGCTTCTCCCTCCTCTCGCCCCATCTCGCACACGCGCCGGCTGCCCGAGGGCTCCAATGAGCGGCCTCACACGCGCGAAGCTCTGGCACTTCCCCGCTCTTTCTCTTCCTTCCCCTGGCCGTAGAACTCTCCCACAAGGACCCCAGACACGCTCGCATGAGCCCGCGTGGCCTGCAGCAACGACAACAGCATCGCCGTCGCATGAGCTCATGGTGCACCTCGCCCTCTTCCCTTAAAAGCCACCCCGATCCCTCTTTGGCTTCCGATGGCTCTCTCTCCCTCCTACGCGTCATCCCGACCGGATCACTCCTCTCCCCGCGCCCTCCATAGACCTCCATGGCCGGAGAGCCGCCGCCGGCATCCACCTAAATTCAGCCGAGCCCGAGCTCTTCTCCCTCTCCTCTCTCCACCAGCAGGCTCCCTGGAGTAAGGCGGAGCTCCCACGCTCTTTCCCTCGTCCGAGGGCGCACCGTAGCGCCGTCTCCAATCTCGCCCGACGCCACCGTCCGCCAGCGGCCAAGTAGTCATCGCCTCGACCATCCCCGGCAGCCGTGGCATACATGAATGGATGCGGCATTCGGCGCCGAGCTCATCCATAGCCAGGGCATCGCCGGAGGTGCTCCGTAGCGCCGGAAGTCGCCGTCGGGGCTCTCTGCTTCCTCGGCCAGGCAAGCGCGCGGGAGGAAGACAAAGACGAAGGCCCTGCAGGCGGGCCCCGCTCGTTAGTGGCCCAGCCACCGGGCCACGCTGGCAAGTGGAGGCGGGTTCGCCCTCTCTAGCGTCCCCGCGGTGAAGGTGCACTCCGGGTGGGCGCCTTCGACGTCGCCTCTGTCGCCCCGTGCGGCCATGGGGTTGGGCCGGCCCACGCTCTATCTGTCGCCTGGTCGGCGGCATAAGGTTAAAGCCTTATTCCCTTTCTCTTTTTCCAGTCAACTTCAAAAATCCATAAATAATTCAAATTAGCTCCAAATTTGATGATTCAAATTTCTAGTAGTTTATAAAATCATGCCCTACCACATGGTGCTATTTTCACATTTTTACAGAAGCATTTCCTTCACAAATATTTATCAAATCCTATTTTTCCTATTTCTGTGATGAACTTTAGAAAATTACAAAGAGCTCAAAATTGATCCAAATGCCATGATTCAAATTCCTAGATGCTTCTAAGTTCATAACTTAGTTTATGTACATTTTTCTTAATACTTTCTGTACCCCACAAAATAATGAGCCATTTCTTCATATTTGTCAACCTTGCCAATTCATAGGAAATTCATTTGAACTCCAAATCCAGTGAAACCAACTCCTAGATGCTTATAAAATTATTCCTTGTTAAATGTTCTTCTGTACACTTCTTGCAAATCCATAAACCCCTTGATTCCATCACATCGAAATGTTTAGAAATATCCATTGATCCACTTCCTATGAAATCACCTTGGTCATTCCTCATATGACCAGAGGTATCCTAGAAAAGTCCAACTCACATTCTTAGAGCACTTTTATTTTTGCCTTGTCGTGTTGCTTATTATGATTGCTTTCGACGATAGTTGACGAAGTAGACGAAATGCTCGGAGTTGGACCAGAGATATTTGAAGACCTCGAAGACTTTGTTAAAACAGGCAAGCAACCCTTTGACCATGATGAACCATTTTACATCATAATAGCATTTTCGTTGCTTCACTGAGGGCATGATAAACCTTGAATGTCAACCTTGCTAGGCTTGCCTCCATTGCATACTCTATTGATACTTGCATTGTTCATGACTCTACCCTTGCTTAGAGTTGTGTTGGTGGGTTGTAGAAATATGCTATAGTCAATGGCTATGCAAAGTGGGTCAGGGTTATGCATGGAAAGAAACAAGTGTGGTTTGACATACTTGGAAACAGCCCAGTTGGTGCCACTAATGCCCCTGGGAGATGATGATGGACTAGGTCACTACTTGGTGGAGAAGGAGTGTACCAAGGCTTGATAAAAGTGTTGTTTACAGAGATGGATTAGATTTAAGATTTGTCGACCGTCCCAACCAAACATGCGCGACCACTCTACCCTTATATGGGAAAGGGCATTATTGATTACCTAGGCTGATACTAGCTTGGAGCCCTCATTACTAGTGACGGGGGAGAGTTGGTGCTCTCTCTCGGGACGGGGTCGTGCCAAGTAGGGCGGCCATGACTGTTTTCACAGGGCACCGGATACACCGTTGTGTCCCCTCGCGGATGTTACGATCTCGAGTGAGTCTCATATGATGTACATCGTGAGGATATGGAACAACGAGTGGACTCTTTGTTAGTGTCGTCTAGGGAAAGATAGTGATCGGGTGCTTACCCCGGGTACTTGAGGTACCGCAGGTCGTGGATGACACGGAAGTTCCCCGGATCTTGTGGGTAAAGTGTGCAACCTCTGCAGAGTGTAAAACTATTCGAATAGCCGTGTCCACGGTCAAGGACAGTTGGGTGGTGCTGCTTAGACTATGTTCATATGTTTCTGACAAACAACACGGTTTGGTAAATCTATTGACGTGATTCGTGAGGAAGTCACGATGAGCTTGGGCATGAGTTGTTCATAACTCTCTCTCGATGTTGATGTCTGTAACCTCCTGATACTTGTTGCATACGCATTCATATCCTTGATAAATGTTGATCATACTTGCATGAGAAAAACTAGCTTTCCGCAAAAATGCCAATTTAGAAATAGTGCCTTGCATAATTATTTTGTTATCACCCTTGGGTTTCTTGCGAGTACATTCAAACGTACTCACTGGCTTGTCCCTGGCTATTTACTTGGCCAGGCTTGAAAGAGCAGGTATATGAAGAAGAGATTTTGGTGACGATCGTGTGAGCTAGGACGCTTCCCAGTCAGAATGCCTGTAGGGTTAAGGCAGATGGCATGGGTCCAAGTTGTTATTGAAGATTTTCGCTGCGATGATACACTCAAGACTTGTCCATAATGGTCCTACTAGTGTAAAACGATATTTATGGATGTAAGACTCTTGTTTTTCAGCTTCTGTGTGTTCAGTGAGCATTGATCTCTGGGATCACTGTACACGTGCATTCGGTGATCTCGACTTATGAGTCGGGGTCCCCAAACAAAACAACATGCTACAGGAACCATATGAGCACAAACATGAAATGCACTTTATGTACAGATAACATACTTCCAATATCATTAAGGTTTAGGTTCATAGGCATCAATATTAAACCAATATGATCAATGCAAAATGCAACTTTATAACACAGGAGCATATGCATGAGCAGAGTTAATATGATGGCAACATGAGAGCAAGAAAGAGACAAGCTACAACAAGTAAGTATAGCAAACAAGGGCATGACATCAAATTACACGTAACAAAAAGCAAATAACATCATGGCATCATATACATATGGCTCATGGATTAGTGGGAACCAACATGACAAGATTGAATGTTGAAACAGTTCCAGCAAGTGTAAAACAGCAACAATATGATAGCATGTTTGCAAGCATGGAACAGAGGCATATGATATCCGAAATTTACAAAAATGGCATGTGAACAAATTAATCATAGCATACATCAAATCATATAATGGAGCATCTCCATAACAGTCATAGAATTAGTACTATCAAGCACACAACATAGCATCATGAAGTTAACAGAATTCTGAAACATTATATAAGCATGTTCATGGCAATGAAAACATATGCTACATGACATATATAGGGCATAAAAAGGCATGGAATGATAGAGAATAGCATGGGGAACAAAACATGTCAACTAAGCATCTACAGATTATGCATGGATTAATTGGTAGCATCAAGCAAACATGGCAACATGATATGACAGAAACAGACTTGACAGAACATTAACAGCAAGTGGCCTAATTCACAAGCTTGATGCACTCACTACAGGGCATAATAAAATACATGGATTGCACCACATTAAAGATGGCATGATTATGCTCCTAAAACATGTAGACGTGGTGCTCAAAAGAAAATCACACAAAAAGATATAAAAATGACAAATAGGCATGTTACAGCAGTTTTCAGCGGTTAACCGCAACATGCACTTTTGCAACAGAGATAAAGAAATCAAGATGCACCCTAACATGAATGCAAAGCACACCAACATGTAGAGCATGAAGAGCATAACATGTGCTTATCAAGATCAACATCATAGGATCAACAGAGACAAAGTTATAACACTCACAAGATGCACAAATGATGTTAACATGCAGCAGTTTATATCACATAGCAGTTTTGCAATAAAGATTAAGGCATCAATATGAACAGGAACATGAATGCAAACTAGACCACCACGAAGATCACACTGAGATGAACATTTAACATATCATGTACGCAAAACTAAGCTATATGCATGGAGATAGGACATGGCAAAGATGCACACATGAGATGAACTTTTCAAGGATATGAGGGGGACTACTCGCGTTGGCTGGGTCGGATAGCCTAAATAGCAAACATGCGCAGGATAGGAGGGGGACTGCTCATGTTGGCTGGGCCGGATGGAGAGGTGGCTGGCCGGGTGCATTAGGCCATGGCCCACGTGACCAGGAGGCGCTGGTCGATGCGGAGGGTGTTGTCCTTATCTGCTCAGGCAAGCAGGAGGCCATGGCATCGGCGCCGGTGCGAGGGGGCGGGGGAAGGGCGTGAGCGACGCGGTTCGGCCGGATCCGAACGGATCCAAGGCGGAGGGACCAATTCCCGGCGAGGAACGGCGATGGTGGGCTCGAGCGCCATGGCGGCGGCGGCCCTGCGGGGAAAGGACAGTGGGGGGGAGAGGGTTAGAGAGAGAGGACGGGGCGAGGTAGAGAGAGGGAGGAGGAGGCGGCGGGGCGGCGCTCATCTGGGTCCGGCGGAGGTTGCCGATGGCGAGAAGGTGGGGAGGCGGCGAGGACGACGGCTAGAGGCGGGGTCAGTGAGGCGCAGTCGGAGTTCCCCGATCCAGATCGAGAGCTCGGGGCATGGGACGGGCCGTGGGCGCGCGCGGGCCCGGGCGGGTCTGCCTTGGGCTTGCGGGCCGGTGGCGGCGGGGATGGCGTGGGGCTGACGTGGCGCTTCCTGGTTGGCTCGGCGCGGCGGGCGGACGCGTACGGTCGCCGGGCGGACATGTTCGGCGGCGTGAGGAGGAGGGGGCTAGGGTCTCGTCGGCGAAAATGGAGGGGGGTGACCTATTTATAGGTAGAGGGAGCTAGGAGGGTCCAAATGAGGTGCGGTTTTTGCCCACACGATCGTGATCCAACGAAGGAGGGCATGGAGTGGGTTTACATGGGTTAGTGGGCTGATTTGGAGGGGTGTTTGGCTGCACGAAAGAGGGCTTTTGCGGCTACCTGGTTAATCGTTAGGGCATCAAACGACCTCCAAATGGAACGAAATTTGACGGGCGGTCTACCAGTGATATACCAAGGCCACTCGGCAAATCTCGGCCCATTCCAAGAACGCTTTTCTGTGTCTCACAAAACAAGAACTGGGAGGTGCCACGAGCCCATGTGAATGTGCAAAGGCTCGGAACGGACAATGGAGAGAACTGGGAAGACCCGGACGGATGCAAGTTTTGAAAAACATGCAGATGGAATGCAGATGATGACATGGAAAAATGCAACACGCAAGCAAAAGACATGGCAACTATGGCGAATAACTGGAAGACACCTGGTGCATCGGTCTCGGGGCATTACAACTCTCCTCCACTAACAAGAGAGATCATCCTGAGATCTTAGGAACAAGACGGAAGAGAAAGAGGAAGAGGTGAAGTAAGAACGCAAGAGAAAAGATGAACCAAGTCGAGAGCACTTGGGTAGAAAAGAGGAACGACGGATATGACGAGAACAAGCTCAAGAAACAATATAGACTCTGAAACCACTCCGGTTAGAACAAGATAGAAAAGGAATAGGACAAAAGAATTCCGGCCGCACTCCGACTGAAAATGGAAAGAATGGAGATATGAACTTCACAAGATGGGATGACCCTTGATGAGATGAACAACACAATGCCTCCACAAGAATTGAAAGAATGAAACGAAAAGAACGGATGAGAGAACAACAACTTTCACCACAAATGAATTCGATAGCATCCTTAGAGGAAGGGCAGGACAGAGTTGTTGAGGAAATCAACAACAAAAGAATAGGCTTGTTGTGGACTTATAAAAAAATATCAAACTTGAGGTGAAATTATACCACAACCAAATGTATGAAAAGTTGAGAAGAACGAAGAAATGCAAAACTCTACTTCAGAAGAAATAGGCGAATTATTTGCACTTCGAGACGCGGGAAGAAAAGATACTTGAACTCCTAGACCAAAATCTTGATGAACTATTGAAGAATGAATTAAATCATGAAGAACCACCATGAAGAACTCCGGTGACAAAAGGATGATGAGGTAGAATGAAGGGTGAAAGAATAAGATGAGCCTTGCGGTTATTTAGATGGAGGTTCCGACAAAATGGACGAGGAAATTTGAACTCCGGAAAATAAAAGATGAAAATGCTTGGAACTAGAATTTATTCATCAAGAACAAACTCCGAAGGAAAGGATTACTTGACGTCAATGAAATAAAAATAAGAATTATGTTATGCTTATCATCACCAAATTAAATTAATGACAAGCAATGGACTTTGCATACTACTTATTCTTTTTGGATAGGATTGAGGGGTATATGGCGCAAAACGTGTGAAAGTCTTCTTGAACCACCGGTAGGATTGAAAAGAACGAATGAATTGATATGATAACAAAGAAAAAAGAATCGGAATGAACCACCGTAAGAATTCAAAAATGACTGATGAAAGAGAATGAATCGTCGAGAAGAATTAGAATAACCAATGTGCTTGAGGGGATTTAGATGCAAAAGAACAAAGAGATCACGAGCTGATTAAAGAACACTTGAATGAAGCGCCGGGATAATTGGATGACGGTAGCTGAAATGTGAGGACGAAGAATTCTTCTGGAATGATGGCCTCCGGTGAAAAGAAATGGAACAACAACTCCTGACATACTCTGGATGGGTAAGAAAAGAATATCTGACAAATGGAATAATTCGAGAAGATAGCATGAAGCTAGAACCATGAATCTTCGAGAGAACAAGCAAGATTTAGAGAAACTCTTCTTCGATCTTCAATTGCTGAGAATGACGAAGGGAAACACCACTGAAATAGTTGAGATACTCCGGAAGAATGAAAAGCGAAGAGGTTGAGCCAATAATGAAAATAATTTGAAAGCAATCTTGGAGAAGGCATGTGACTGATGGGATCCATTCTTACGTCACACTTGAGAAGAATTAGGAATGGCTCCGGAATAATTAGCAGAGTCAGGTAAGATCCTGGAAAAGGACCTATGGGTTAGGGCCCACTGAAGATAAAACACCATTGGAAAGGATTGAAGAGGAGATGATGCACCGAAACAATTGAAATATTTGAATGAGGTGACAACCTCAAATTAATTTGAACACAGACGAATCTCCTGAGATGTCTTGAGCACTCCGGAAGGATAAACTGGCGAGAGGCGAACGAGCAGGGGGAAACACTTTATCCAAGGAAAAGAATATGATCAGCCCAAAAAACTTGAATTGAGTCCACCAGAAAGAAAAGGAGATGAAGAATGTCAAACAAGAGGAGAATTCACTGGTTGAAATAATTTATGAAAGACTGAAGAGGTTCCGCATGAATGAAATTGATGCTCAAAAGAGACTCAGGCTCCGAGGATAAGAGGGTGGGAGGGAGGCAAAAACAAAGGCAACTTGGAAGGGGGAATCAAGGAATAACTTGAAGAGAAAACACCGGTTGAAATAATTGAGGAAAGAATGCAAAGACTTCATACGAGTAGGATGGATACTTGATCAATGACTCCTGCTCCGAGAAGAGAAAAGGGGTGGGTGGGTGGGAAAAGAAAACAACTGAGGACGGGGAATAAACTTCGTTGAGAAAGAACTGAGGATTGATCTTGCAAAAACAAACAGGGTCGAATCGCCTTGACGAGAAATGCACCGGATGAAAAGAGATGAGAACCAGCGATTGAAAAACTAACCGCATGATGCTAAAGAAAATTTTGAAGGGGAAGAGGAGTAAGTCAAAACACCTACGTAAAGATTCCTCACCAGAGCGACGAAGGGGCTGAGGAGTAAAAAGAATTCCTACTCTTCGATATAATTGGACTCTGAAATAGTTTTTCTTCTAGAGTCGACAACCGCCAAACTATGAACACTCAAGGGGGATCCTATGGTCGGTCGAGGCTCTGATACCAACTTGTCACACCCAATATGTGACCCTATCCTAAAGGAACTCGAAGGTCCCACCAAGGATAGAAGCTCATATTGGAGATGCTTTTGCAAGGTTGATATCATTACATCGTACCATTACATAATAGTTGGGGATACATACAAGAGGCATACAAAGCCACCCGAATACAATAACATCATACATAAGAGCAACATCCGACTATGGATGAAACACAAATGGATACGCAAACGACATCCACCCTGCTAGCCCAGACTCCCGACCAGGAACTTATCCCCTAATCGAAGAAGAAGTAGAAGAAGAACTCCAAAACAAGTAAACATCACTCTCACTTCATGATCATCGCATTACCTGTACTTGCAACTGTTGTTGTAGTAATCCGTGAGCCACGAGGATTCAGCAATCCCATTACCATGGGTATCAAGACTAGCAAAGCTTAATGGGTAAGGAATGGATAGTGGTGAGGTTGCAGCAGCGACTAAGCATGATATGGTGGCTAACTTGTGAATACAAGAATAAGATGAGAAGCTATGCAAACAGTCACAAACTAGTAATGATCAAGAAGTGATCCTGAAACTACTTACGTCCAAACATAACCCAAACCGTGTTCACTTCCCGGACTCCGCCGAGAAGAGACCATCACGGCTACACACGTGGTTGATGTGTTTTTATTAAATCAAGTGTCAAGTTCTCTACAACCGGATATTAACAAATTCCCATCTGCCACATAACCGCGGGCACGGCTCTCGAAAGTTTATACCCTGCAGGGGTGTCCCAACTTAGCCACCCGACCAGTCTCGGAATCCCGGTTACAAGACATTTCGGCAATGGTAAAACAAGACCAGCAAGACCGCCCGAATGTGCCGACAAATCCCGATAGGAGCTGCACATATCTCGTTCTCAGGGCACAACGGATAGGTCAGCCTATGAGTAAAACCAGACCTCGAGTTCCCCCGCGGTGGCCCCGCGGTCTGCCTGGTTCAGACCAACACTTAGAGACGCACTGGCCCGAGGGGGGTTTAGAATAAAGGTGACTGATACGTCTCCAACGTATCTATAATTTTTTATTGTTCCATGCTATTGTATTACCCGATTTGGATGTTTATGGGCTTTACTCTACATTTTTATATCATTTTTGGGACTAACCTACTAACCAGAGGCCCAGCCTGAATTGCTGTTTTTTTGCCTATTTTAGTGTTTTGAAGGAAAGGAATATAAAACGGAGTCCAAACGGAATGAAACCTTCGGGGGCGATCTTTTTGGAACAAACGCAATCCGGGGAACTTGGAGTGGACGTCAAGCAACAAACGAGGCGGTCACGAGGGTGCCAGGTGCGCCCCCTAGGGGTGGGCGCGCCCCCCACCCTCGTGGGCCCCTCGAGCGTCAACCGACCTACTTCTTCCTCCTATATATATCCACGTATCTCGAAAACATCCAGGGGCACCACAAAAAAGTATTTCCACTGCCGCAACCTTCTATATCCGCAAGATCCCATCTTGGAGCCTTCATGGGCGCTCCGCCAGAGGGGGAATCGACCATGGAGGGCCTCTACATCATCTCCAAGGCCTCTCCTATGAGTTGTGAGTAGTTTACCACAGACCTACATGTCCATAGTTATTAGCTAGATGGCTTCTTCTCTCCCTTTGAATCTCAATACAATGTTCTCCTCGATCTTCTTGGAGATCTATTCGATGTAAATCTTTTTGCGGTGTGTTTGTTAAGATCCGATGAATTGTGGGTTTATGATCAAGTTTATCTATGAGAAATATTTGAATCTCCTCTGAATTCTTTTATGTGTGATTAAGTTACCTTTGCAAGTCTCTTCGAATTATCAGTTTGGTTTGGCCTACTATATTGATCTTTCTTGCAATTGGAGAAGTGCTTGGCTTTGGGTTCAATCTTGCGGTGTCCTTTCCCAGTAACAACAGGGGCAGCAAGGCACATATTGTATTGTTGCCATAGAGGATAAATAGATGGGGTTCATATCATATTGCATGAGTATATCCCTCTACATCATGTCATCTTTCTTAAATGCGTTACTCTATTCTTATGAACTTAATACTCTAGATGCACGCATGAGTCGGTCGATGTGTGGAGTAATAGTAGTAGATGCAAAATCGTTTCGATCTACTTGTTGCGGACATGATGCCTATATACATGATCATGCCTAGATAATCTCACAACTATGCGCTTTTCTACCAATTGCTCGACAGTAATTTGTTCACCCACCGTAATACTTATGCTATCTTGAGATAAGCCACTAGTGAAACCTATGGCCCCCGGGTCTATCTTATATCATATAAGTTTTTTGTATACTTTTATTTGCATCTTTTACTTTCCAATCTATATCATAAAAATACCAAAGATATTTATCTTATCATATTATCTCTATCAGATCTCACTTTTCGCAAGTTACCGTGAAGGGATTGACAACCCCTTTATTGCGTTGGTTATGAGGTTCTTGTTTGTTTGTGTAGGTGTGTGGGACTTCTGAGGAGCCTCCTACTGGATTGATACCTTGGTTCTCAAAAACTGAGGGAAATACTTACGATACTTTGCTGCATCACCCTTTCCTCTTCAAGGAAAACCAAGGCGGTGCTCAAGAGGTAGCAAGACGGATTTCTGGCCCGTTGCCGGGGAGGTCTTCGCTCAAGTCAAGACATACCAAGTACCCATCACAAACTCATCTCCCTCGCATTACATTATTTTCCATTTTCCTCTTGTTTTCCTCTCCCCCACTTCACCCTTGCCGTTTTATTCGCCCTCTCTTTCCCGTTCGCCTCTCTCTCTCGCTCGCCTTTCGTTTGCTCGTTGTCATGGCCAGCTCGGTCTTTATCCCTTCGTCTCCCGACTTTGAAGTCCTTCACTTCAAGCAAAGACAAGGAGAAAACTTAAAAGATGCTTGGTTTAGGATGCTAGAATCTTATCGTAGTTGCAATATAGAAGGAGATTTCAAGATTTTACTTCGCAATTTTTACGTTGGGTTAACCTTATCCCATAGGCAACTCCTCGATTTTGCCGCCAAAGGAAGTTTTATTGAAATTGATTCTAGTTTCACTTATGAATTATAGAGGGGATAGTAGGAGTACTTACCCTACAAAAGGGATCACCCTTTACACATGAAGGAACCCAAATTCTAGAGAAATTGTGTGAATTGCAAAAATTTGTTGAACCTCTTAAAAATATTGGTGGGAATATCAACCGCATGAATAATTTGATTATAGTTTGCAATAAGCGGTTGTATACTTTAGATCAAAAGATCTTCGAGCATGAAGGGAAACGCAAGGAGCCTCCCCGATCCAAGCTTAACTCCATTAAAAAGATAAATGCCAAAGATGGCAATGCGTAGATCTATTCTCGCTTTTATGCCTAGCTAGGGGCGTTAAACAATAGCGCTAGTTGGGAGGCAACCCAATTTTATTTTTGTTTATTGTTTTTTGCTTCTGTTTAGTAATAAATATTTCATATAGATTCTGTTTAGATGTGTTTTCATGTTTTAATTAGTGTTCGTGCCAAGTAGAACCTATAGGATAACCTATGGTGATAGTTAATTTGATTCTGCTGAAAAACCGAAACTTTGCGCGCATGAAAATAATTTTAGTGATTCACAGATACATGCTTTTGTGTTGATTCTTTTTGATGTAGATCTACAGACAAATTTCCCAGGACATACTATTTTGGTAGGATTTTTAGAGTTCCAGAAGTATTCGAAAGTTACAGATTGCTACAGACTGTTCTATTTTTGACAGATTCTGTTTTTCGTGTGTTGTTTGCTTATTTTGATGCATCTACGGCTAGTATCGGGGGGTATGAACCATAGAGAAGTTGGAATACAGTAGGTTTAACACCAATATAAATAAAGAATGAGTTAATTACAGTACCTTATGTGGTGGTTTTTCTTTCTTGCACTAACGGAGCTTATGAGATTTCCTGTTGAGTTTTGTGTTGTGAAGTTTTCAAGTTTTGGGTAAAGATTTGATGGACTATAGAATAAGGAGTGGCAAGAGCATAAGCTTGGGGATGCCCATGGCACCCCAAGATATTCAAGGAAAACCAAAAGCCTATGCTTGGGGATGCCCCGGAAGGCATCCCCTCTTTCGTCTTCATCTATCGGTAACTTTACTTGGAGCTATATTTTTATTCGCCACATGATATGTGTTTTGCTTGGAGCGTCTTGTATAATATGAGCCTTTGATTTTTAGATTTCCACAATCATCCTTGCTGTACACACCTTCTGGGAGAAACCCACATGATTTAGAATTTATTAGAATACTCTATGTGCTTCACTTATATCTTTTGAGCTAGATAGTTTTGCTCTATGTGCTTCACTTATATTTTTTAGAGCACGGCAGTGGCTTTATTTTGAAGAAATTGTTGTTCTCTCATGATTCACTTATATCATTTTTAGAGTCTTTTAGAACAGCATGGTATTTGCTATGGCTACAAATTTGGTCCTAGAATGATGGGCATCCAAGTTGGGTATAATAAAAACTATCATAGAAAGTGCATTAAACACTATGATCAATTTGATGCTTGATAATTGTTTTAAGATATAAAGGTGGTAATGTTAGAGTCATGCTAGTTGGGTAATTAAGAAATTGAGAAATACTTATGTTGAAGTTGGCAAGTCCAGTAGCATGCACGTATGGTAAAAGTTGTGTGACAAATTTGTTGCATGAGGTGCTCTTTTAATTGTCTTCCTTATGAGTGGAGGTCGGGATCGCGCGATGGTTAACTCCTACCAACCCTTCCCCTTGGAGCATGCGTAGTAGTACTTTGCTTCGAGGGCAAGTAGACTTTTGCAATAAGTATATGAGTTCTTTATGACTTATGTGAGTCCATGGACATACGCACACTCACCCTTCCACTTTGCTAGTATCATGAACCCACTATTTACCTTCCTCAAAACAGCCACCATACCTACCTATTATGGCATTTCCATAGCCATTCCGAGATATATTGCCATGCAACTCTCCATCATTCCGTTTATTATGACACGCTCCATCATTGTCATATTGCTCTTTGCATGATCATGTAGTTGACATTGTATTTGTGGCAAGGCCACCTTCATAATTTTTCATACATGTCACTCTTGATCCATTGCATATCCCGGTACACCGCCGGAGGCATTCACAAAGAGTCATATTTTGTTCTAAGTATTGAGTTGTAATTTTTGAGTTGTAAATCAATGAAATTGTGATGATCTTCATTATTAGAGCATTGTCCCAAGTGAGGAAAGGATGATGAAGACTATGATTCCCCCACAAGTCGGGATAAGACTTCGGACTTTAAAAAAAAGGCCAAAGAAGCTCATATAAAAATATATATAAAAAAGAGGCCAAAGAAGCCCACCAAATAAAAAAATGAGAGAAAAGAGAGAAGGGACAATGCTACTATCTCTTTTCCACACTTGTGCTTCAAAATAGCACCATGATCTTCATGATAGAGAGTCTCCCATATTGTCACTTTCATATACTACTGGGAATTTTTCATTATAGAACTTGGCTTGTATATTCCAATGATGGGCTTCCTCAAAATGCCCTAGGTCTTAGTGAGCAAGAAAGTTGGATGCACACCCACTTAGTTGTTTTTGTTGAGCTTTCATACATTTATAGCTCTAGTGCATCCGTTGAATGGCAATCCCTACTCACTCACATTGATATCTATTAATGGGCATCTCCATAACCCGTTTATACGCCTAGTTGATGTGAGTATATTTTCTCCCTTTTTTGTCTTCACAACCACCACCATGTACCACATATAGTGATATGTCCATGGCTTGCGCTCATGTATTGCGTAAGAGTTGAAAAAGTTGAAGCGCGTTAAAAAGTATGAACCAATTGCTTAGCTGAAACCGGGGTTGTACATGATGGGAGTATTTTGTGCGATGAAAATGAAGCATGGCCTAACTATATGATTTTGTAGGGATGAGCTTTCTTTGGCTATGCTATTTTGATAAGACATGATTATTTGTTAGTATGCTTCAAGTATTACTATTTTTATGTTTTATAAGCTTTTATCTTGAATCATTTGGATCTGAACAATCATGCCACAATAAAGAAAATTACATTGAGAATTATGCTAGGTAGCATTCCACATCAAAAATTCTGTTTTTACCATTTACCTACTTGAGGACGAGCAGGAATTAAGCTTGGTGATGCTTGATATGTCTCGAACGTATCTATAATTTTTTATTGTTCCATGCTATTATATTACCCGTTTTGGATGTTTATGGGCTTTACTATACACTTTTATATCATTTTTGGGACTAACCTACTAACTAGAGGCCCGGCCTGAATTGTTGTTTTGTTTTGCCTATTTCAGTGTTTCGAAGGAAAGGAATATCAAACGGAGTCCAAACGGAATGAAACCTTCGGGAGCGATCTTTTTGGAACAAACGCAATCCAGGGAACTTGGAGTGGACTTCAAGCAACAAACGAGGCGGCCACGAGGGTGCCCGGCACGCCCCCCGGGGGTGGGCGCGCCCCCCACACTCGTGGGCCCCTCGAGCATCAACCGACCTACTTCTTCCTCCTATATATATCCACGTATCCGAAAACATCCAGGGGCACCACGAAAAATTATTTCCACCGCCGCAACCTTCCGTATCTGCGAGATCCCATCTTGGAGCCTTCGCGGGCGCTCCGCAGGAGGGGGAATTGACCATGGAGGGCATCTACATCATCTACAAGGCTCTCCTATGAGTTGTGAGTAGTTTAACACAGACCTACGGGTCCATAGTTATTAGCTAGATGGCTTCTTCTCTCTCTTTGAATCTCAATACAATGTTCTCCTCGATCTTCTTGGAGATCTATTCGATGTAACTCTTTTTGCGGTGTGTTTGTCGAGATCCGATGAATTGTGGGTTTATGATCAAGTTTATCTATGAGAAATATTTGAATCTCCTCTGAATTCTTTTATGTGTGATTAAGTTATCTTTGCAAGTCTCTTCGAATTATCGCTTTGGTTTGGCCTACTAGATTGATCTTTCTTGCAATGGGAGAAGTGCTTAGCTTTGGGTTCAATCTTGCGATGTCCTTTGCCAGTGACAGCAGGGGCAGCAAAGCACGTATTGTATTGTTGCCATCGAGGATAAAAAGATGGGGTTTATATCATATTGCATGAGTTTATCCCTCTACATCATGTCATCTTTCTTAAATGTGTTACTCTGTTCTTATGAACTTAATACTCTAGATGCAGGCGGGAGTTGGTCGATGTGTGGAGTAATAGTATTAGATGCAGAATCGTTTCGATCTACTTGATCCGGACATGACGCCTATATACATGATCATGCCTAGATAATCTCATAACTATGCGCTTTTCTATCAATTGCTCGACAGTAATTTTTTCACCCACTGTAATACTTGCTATCTTGAGAGAAGCCACTAGTGAAACCTATGGCCCCCGGGTCTATCTTTTATCATATAAGTTTTCCATATACTTTTATTTGCCCCTTTTACTTTCCAATCTATATCATAAAAATACCAAAAAAATTTATCTTATCATATCATCTCTATCAGTTCTCACTTTTCGCAAGTTACCGTGAAGGGATTAACAACCCATTTATTGCATTGGTTGCGAGGTTCTTGTTTGTTTGTGTAGGTGCGTGGGACTTCTGAGGAGCCTCCTACTGGATTGACACCTTGGTTCTCAAAAACCGAGGTAAATACTTATGCTACTTTGATGTATCACCCTTTCCTCTTCAAAGAAAACCAACACAATGCTCAAGAGGTAGCAATAACCCTCGGGTTAATTACTCCCAAGGGAAAGGTTATAGGTTGTTAGGCAAATGTAAAACCTAGGTTGGGCTTTGCTGGAGGACTTTTATTCAAAGGGAACTGTCAAGGGGTCCCCATAAACCCAGTTGCGTAAGGAACATAAAATCAAGGAACATAACACTTGTATGACGGAAACTAAGGCGGATAGAGTGGAACAAAACACCAGGCATAAGGCCGAGCCGTCCACCCTTTACCAAGTATATAGATGCATTAATTAAATAAGAGATATTGTGATATCCCAAAATAATCCTGTTCCAACATGGAGCAATCTTCAACTTCACCTGCAACTAACAATGCTATAAGAGGGGCTGAGCAAAAGCGGTAACTTAGCCAAACAACGGTTTGCTAGGAAGGGTGAAAAGGTTAGAGGTTGACATGGCAATTTGGGAGGCTTGATAAACAAGTGATAGGTAGCGCAGCATAGCGATACACCAAAGGAACTAGCATAGCAATGATAGTAGTGAGATCTAGGGAAATGGTCATCTTGCCTGAAATCCCGCTAGGAAGAAGAACGAGTCCATGAAGAAGACGAGCGGGCGAAGTCAAACCAAGCGTAGACGAACGAATCCTCATGATCACAACGAAGCAGGAACTATCGAGAAGAAGCTTAACCGAAAAGAAGCAAACAACATGGTAAACACACAACACATAAACATGGCATGATGCACAACCAAGTATGGTGCATGACAAGGCTATATGATGCTACTCATGGCAAGAGATGATGCATACAAGAACAACACATCAAAGCAAGTTTAAATGAGGCCGGAAACAACATATAACAAATCCGGTAAGTCCTCATATGCAGATTTCCAAATTGGTCCAGATCTGAATAAATCTTATGTTCAAGTTGTTAAACAGAAAGTTAAGATGCACCAAGATGATCTACACGAAATTCTAGTCAAGTTACATATAAAGTTCATTTAATTCGGAGCTACGGCCTAGAAGATATGAGCAAAACAAGTCAAACATGACATTGATGCAAAATACATTCAAACATCAAGCAAACACTCTCAAAACAAGTTGGATGCTGCATGCAGGGGTGCGGCACCATTCTACACCCTGCCCACGTTGCAAGATGTGGTGGGGGTGCACGCTCTCCCTCATCATGCCCGCGTGCCCCCTCTTGGGGCCCCTGAAGAGCCTCTCGGCGTCAGCCTACCCCACGGCGCAGCCCGCTCTACTTCAACAATGCCGCCCAGGGGTGGGGCGAACCCGAGCGGCCTCCCTTGGGGCCGCACCGGGGCACCAGTCCTCAGCCATCAGGGCCTGATACCAGGCATGGAGGGCGATAGCGTGGGGCCACCGGGCTGTGACTCGGGCGCAGCCAGCCTGGAAGCCTACATGCTCGTCGCGATGGACCTAAGGTACGCATCGGGAGAAGGCCCCAACCGATCCCCCATGCCAGACTGGGCGCTGGAGGTACACAAAGCCAAGGCTCTCTATGAGCCACTGGAGGGCTCCACCAACGCCTTTGACGATGACGGCCACTGGGTACAGCTAACTTCTGAGGAGCACGCTTGCACTAACCATGGATCGCAGGTGGGCCAAGCAGTAGCTACCGCTAGGGCCCCAGGGGTGGCGGCCCAGCCGCAGGTGAACAAAGGGCCTTGAGAGCGGTGTGGGGGGGTGCCCGGGGCGAGGGCCTCCCTCGCGCTGCATAGAGCAAGGCGCTGCATGGAGGTAGGTGCTCCGCCGGGGAAGGCGCCGGCAGGCCCTTCCCCCGGCGGAGGGCCTACGGTCGCCGAGGGCGCCACCTGTGTCCTCCTTGCCCCTTGGTCTCGTTCTGGTTTCTAGATGCCCCAATGGTGGTCGGGGGCGGCGCAGGGCGGGGTCCTTGTTGGGCGACATGAAGCAAGGCTCCATCCTGTGAAGGTCTCCGCTCATGACACTCTCACGTAATAATGAGTGGGGCTGTACAGACCCCGGAGTCTCCTGAGCGCCACCCTGGGGCCTCACGGGGGCTCCCACCCACATCCAAGTGGACGCACCATGCTCCGCGCTGGTCGTCGACACTGTCCCTCAATGACTATGCCCACACCCAGCGGAAGCACTTAGCTCCGCGCTGGTGAGAAGACCCAAAGACTAGCTAGGTGCCGGACGCGGCTGTTTGCTTTTGCCCCTCTTTTCTGTACCCAATTTGCCGGCTTTTGGAATGAATTTGAATCCGGCGTGTTTACCAAAATAAAAACAGGGGGGAAGTTTTCTTGTCTTGTGTTGTTCTCTCGCTTCCTGGTTTCATGTTTTTGAGCGGGGACTCGTGCGTGCTGCAACCCCTCCCCCCCCCCCCCGAGCGCCTCGCGAGCGGGGGCTGGGTGTTGTGCGCGCACGTCGGGCAAGACCGGGCCAGCCAGCACGAGCATGCAAGAGTTCCCCCCGAGAGCCGGGCTAGCAGCCACCACACGCGCACCCTGTCATGGTCCAACAGTTGGTCCCTCGCGAAGCACTCTAGGACAGGTCAGCAGGCTCCTCGGGAGGCTCAGATCCTCGCGAGCGAGGCCCGCCTCGAGAGAACAAGCGCCACTACGACATTAGGACTCACTCGAGACCCACAGAGCCAAAGATAAGTCATAGCAACTACCGTGCTAGGGCGCACCCCGGACGCTACTTCAAAAGAATTTCATAATAACATACATTGCAAGGCCCCCCCTTTCAAAATGCTCTCACGAGGATGTGTTCTAGTTTTGGTCATACAGGTTAAAGCAAAGGAAACGCGGGCCTAGCTAGATGCACCTTCTTCATAGTCTCCATCCGTGCCGCTCACGCTGCTTGCGTCGTCGCGGCCATCGTCTTCATCATCGCCACCTGCGCCATCTTCTCCGGCCGCGATCACCACTATGTCGTCCTCTGGAGCAAATTCTTCCACCAGCGCGTCCGCGTGGTCATCCACCCACATGGCTAGTCTATCCTGAAGAACCGTGGGCACGGGAGCTAGCACAGCATTGAAGTCAAAGTGGGAATCGCGGTCGAGAAGGTTGCTGAAGACACGTGAGAATGCATGCGCAAGAAGACCCCGACTCCTCTCCCCAACAAGCTTGCGAGCCCTTGCGGCCCGATCCTCTAGGCGGGTTACAATGTTGATGAAGAAGTTGAGGTGGCTAGCATAGTCATTCTTGTGCGGATGGGGAGCGCTCTCATCGCAGATGGTGCCCAAGGCGTGGTTAGCTCTGATTCTGAGATCCTGGAGCATCGAGCTATGCTCGCGCTGCAGCGTCCGGCGGCGGTTCGCTTCATTCGCGGTCCTCTCCGCAAGGGACACGGTATCCTTGACCTGCTGCTGAAGGGAGGATAGCTCGGCGTGAGCAGAGGCCTAGGCGGACTCAGAAGAGGCCGGAGCCTCCTTGGCGGCCTTCTTACGCTGTTCCGCAGATTCCAGCTTCACTTTCAGGGCGGTGGTCCTGCCCTCGAGCTCGGCTTCGAGCAGCTCCAGCTTCAGGCGATGCTCTTCTGCCAGGTCCGCACGTGCCTTCGCCACCCTCTCCTCAACCTCCAGCTGGACCTGGGCCTCTCGAGCTGCGACGACATCCTCAGTCATAGCTGCCTGGCGCTCCCTCACTTCCAGCCGCTCCGACGCCAGGCTATGCTCCATAGCCTCCAACGCAGGGTCTTCTTAGCGTCTCAGAAGCTCCAGCTCAACGATAGGCGCTTCGCCCGGCGACGCGGCCATGAGGGCCCGCCGCGCCTTGATCTCCTGCTAAAGGGCGGCGTTTGAAGTTAGGAGCTCCCGCTCTTGCTCCTCGGCTTCCTCACAATGGCGGTCGGCGGCATCGACCTCCTCCAGGGGGGCGGGTGCAAGCCTCGCGAGAAGTTGCAAGGGAAGCCGCAGCACGCGCGTCGGCCTGATCACGCTGAAGCTGCCTGAGGTTGATGGCAACCTTTAGCTGGTGCCATTCGCGTGCCAACTGGCGGTCCTCTGCCTCGAGCCAGGTGTCGACGTCGGCAAGCACTCCACCAAGCCGGATCATCGCGTGCATCGCCTCGTCGAAGATCTCGAAGTGGACAGCACTACGCCAGCGCGTGAACTCCAACGCGCGGCCAAGCCCGTCTTCGGTCCTGGGAGCTGCTGGAGGGGTGCGAAGCGCCTCGCCTTCCTCTGGCTGGGGACTGCCCAGCACAGCTTCGCAGCCTGAAGAAGACAGCCCAGAGGGCGCCCGATCGCTAGTAGTGATCGGCGGGCGGACCGTCGACATGCCCCCCACTCTTCAGGCCAGGTCACGGGAGGAGGAAGCAGGAGGCTCAAGTCTAAGGCCCCCTAGCGGCGCGCCAGCTGTTGGAGTTGGGCTCGTGCCTCGCGCGGGAGCTGGGCGTGGGGGGCTGCGTGTCGAAAGCAAGCCAGGAGCTCCTGAAGGACGCATCTCCTGAGGCTTTGCCATCGCGGGGGTCCTGCGAAGCCCTACTCAGAGAAGAGCATAGCGCGCAGGGAATCGCAAAAATGAGGTACTTACTCGTCCACGGCTATGTACTTCCTCTGCTTCAGTGGCTGGTAGGCATCACCACTACAGCTCGGATACCCCTTCCACTTGTGGAGTGCTTCAAGATTCAGGCGAAGCCGCCCGGGCTTCAAGGGATGGTCCCCAGGAGCGGGAACACTCAACGGGGCTCCCTGGGCGGCAGCCTCAGGAGCGCCAGGGGGCACCTCACCTTTAGTAACCGCCTCGAAGTTGTTTCCCCGAGCCTCGGAGGTGGCCGCCTCATGAGCAGCGTGTCGTGCCGACCACGCGGTGGCTTCGCCCGAAGCCTCAGGAGCCTCGGCCTCCGGAGCACCTGATGGCGCGGGACCTCTGGAGGTCGCCTCATCAGCGCCTGGTGGCATGTGCCCCCCTGCTTCCACACTTGGCGCGCACGCCACGGGGTCAAGAAGCCAGGGAGCCACAAGGATAGGATTCTCGCGAGGCCCCTCAAGGCCTAACATGTGTAACCCCCATTCATCGAAGATGGGCATCTACTTCACGAAGGCCACCTTGTTTGAGCACTGGTAGAGGAGGCAGCCCTTCCCTGGAAGATTGGCAGGTTTGAAAACACCCATCAGAAGCTCGAGCACTTTGCTCAGTGTCTTGGAAGGCAGTGCAGCCGCTTGGAGCCTCATGGAGTCCTTGGTGCCAGTGAGGGCCCACATAGGGTGGGAGTGGCACTGGAGTGGGGTGATGCGCCATTGGATGAATTCCTACACCACCATTGGTGCCGTCACCCCAAGCTTCTGCAGCTCGGCCAGCCGCTTCCAGACGCGGGCTAGCCGATGGTCGACAAGCTTCACATGCCCCCAGCAAGAATTGGGCTCCGCAGGCACTCGAGGGGTCAAAAGCAGGGGACTGTGCGTACCAGCGTCTACAAACAACCACTGCTTCTGGAATCCCTTCGCATATGGCGATGGATCAAAGTCGATCCCCGAGCCAGCAGTCGCCGCAACATCTTCGAAGGCCACGCTCCCCGAGCGTTGGCAGGCGTCGACCAGACGGGGCAGGAAGAAATGGTGAAATAGGGCCACGGAAGGAGCAATGCCGACCATGGCTTCACAAAGGAAAGCGAAGATAGAAAGGAGGAGGATGGAGCGGGGATCCAGGTGCAGCAGGTGGATCTGGTAGTGCGAGATTATGGCGTTGAAGAAAGGAGAGAAGGGGAAATCAGTCCCGCGAAGAGGGCATGAAGATGGATGGGAATCTCGGTGGCGCTCATATCATCCCCAAGCCAAGACGCATGCCGGGCGGCCGTCGCCTTCCACTCATTGGAATTGGTTGCGAGAGCGGGGCGGACCTTGTCCAGCCCCTCCCGATTGATCACTGTGACCGCTCGAGAGCTGGCTCCAATGCCGGCGAGGGCCCAGCCGGGGCGCGCGACCTCCCCTTCTTCTTCCTCTCTGTGAGGCCATGGCGGAAGCAAAGAGGGAAGGGGGAACGATGCTGGCGCTGGATCAGCAAGGAGGATCGCGATCCAAGGGAGGAAGAAGACCAGGGCCAAGTGCAGCAATCTACAGGGGCAGACTGCTCTGGCAACAGGCGGCCGCCAGGCTCGGCAGATTTCAAGGCAGCATGGGGAAGTGGAGACGCCCACGTCCCATCAATCGCCACGCTCGTCCAAGGCCACAGGCGGTTGGGGCCCGCAGCGCTCCACACTTGCCCCTTGGCTTTGCCTAGAAGCCAAGTCTGAGCACGCCTTGGGCCTGGAGGCTACTGTCGGGGTTCTGGATATGGGGCTACCCAGACTTGCGTGCCTACGGCCCATGACGTGGCTCCACCGACGTCCTGGTATGGCCTAGCTTCAGCATCAACAACTCAAGACCCTCGCGAGGGGCCAAGCCTCGCGAGGCGAATGACACCAAGGCCTCCAAGGGGATCGGCCTCCTTAGGCTGGCTCTCAAGGAGCAAAGATTTCTATGCAAGGTGCACCTCACGAGGCCCATCTGACGTAAGCCATGACGACTGAGGCCAGGCGGGCGCCAGCGGGCACAGTGTACCAGTTTCCTCTTCAGTGCAAAGGAGGCAAGGAGCAGGCGCAGAGTCCCAAGGAATCAACCAAAGGTTTCCATTCTGGTGCAACAAGACCAAGACCGCCAGGACGGCAGGATGGAGGCCATCGCCGAGCCCACCGCAGCGTCACGGCCAGAGGCTTTTGTAGGCGAAGACCACTTTAGTCAGGATAGGATGTACTTGTTGTCTCCCTTCAATTCCAGCCATTGTGGGATCCCTTCGCACCAACATTTGGGAAGAGGACCAAGGCCAATATAAATAGGACCTAGCAACCACCATAGAAGAGGACGGACCGACCCGAACCCATAGGATCCATTCCACCCTCACTACCTCGCCAGCTCACTTGAGCTCAAGAACACCTCACCTCCTGAGGCTATTCAACCATTGTACTAGTTCATCCTCAACCCCTCAAGGCAATCCACCACAAAGTTGGAGTAGGGTATTACACCGCAAGGTGGCCCGAACCAGGATAAACTATTGTGTCTCTCTTTCTCTTCGAGCTCGACGCAATTGGCTGTGAGGTTTCACGAGTAGCAAGCTGGGTATGTTGAGATCTCCGCACGCACCCAAGAGTTCGAACCTCTCAAGGGTTTGCAGAACCCGAAATCCGACAAAAGGGCCCCATTTTTGGAGGTATCTTTGCTTCATGTCTTGCTAAATATTTTGAGATACCTATTAGAAATTATGAGAAAGAAGAAAAGGTGCTTCCCACTATTTTCTTAGACTATAAAAGTATGGTAGCACATGATTTTATTTGCGATGATAAGGAGAAGAGACTCATTTATAACCTGGTATTTAGTGAAGATTCTTGTCAGATTATTACCCTGCCTGCACCTTCTTTATTTAACATTCATTCAGGCACATACCTTATCATGCCCGGTGACATTTATGCATACTGGGAGCGAACACGATCCCCAGAGCCTGAGCCAGAGCCATCAGCTGATCCATATCAGGAGTCTATTTATCAGTGGGATCCGCAGGAGCTCGCTAACTAGTGGAACCCCGAGGATCCTCCTCAGTACACTGGAGAGGACCACTTTGATCCATGGGCTTAGACTAACTTAGGCCAACAGCCTAAGATTGGGGGAGTACGTATTTCTCACTGAGACTACATTCATGTTCACACACTCATTCTAGTTGTCGGTGTTCATACTTTCTCATTCTATAATCCATGCTAGTTTATTTTATTTTCCTACTTTCTTCTTGTGTGTTTGAAAAACTTTGAGAAAAGCCAAAAAAATAGCTAGTTTTCTTTCCATGCTTGTAGTGGTAGTAATTAAACAAGAAAACCCCAAAAGATTTCCCGTTCTTCTTTTGCTTGTTGGGAGCTTTCTCGTGTAAATAGTTTTTTCTCGTTCTTGTTTTACTTTCTTCAGAAAACAAAAACTCCAAAAACATTTCAGTGTGTTTCTCTGAAATTCTTTTCTTTTCTTTGGGGGTCGAGAGGAGAAGACCACAATGAAAATATTGAGTGGCTCTCATATACATTATTGTTGATCTAACAAAGAGTCCATATTACCTTGTCTTCTCCTTTGAATTAAATGTTTGCAGATTCCAGCTTAGTCCAATGCACGTGCACTATTATTATTATCCACACTGTTCGGTCATGCAAGTGAAAGGCAATAATGATGATATATGATGAAATGATTGAGATGGAGAAAAGCTGGTATGAACTCGACCTATCTTCTTTTTGTAAATATGATTAGTTCATCGTTCCTGATTCACTCTATTATGAATGAAACATGTTTGCAATGACAATTAGAGATTATAGTTACTAATGCCATGCTTAATTAGCTAGGAGTCTATAATGGTTTACCTTGCGTGCCAACATGCTATTAAAATGGTTGTGATGTAGTATGATAGGATGGTATCCTCCTTTGAATGATTCGAGTGGCTTGACTTGGCAAATGCTCACGCATGTATTTGAAACAAAATCAACATAGCCTCTACGACATTTATATTCATGGTAATTTATATCCTACTCATGCTTGTACTTATTGTTGGTTAATCATAATGCATTCTTATGACTGTGTCACTCTCTAGTTGGTCGCTTCCCAGTCTCTTTCTAGCCTTCACTTACACTAAGAGGGAATACTGCTTGTCCATCCCTTCCATAAACCCCAAAGTTGTTCCATATGAGTCCACCATATCTACCTATATGCGGTATTTACTTGCCGTTCCAAGTAAATCAGCATGTTACAAACTCTAAACCTTCAAATGAAATTCTGTTTTGTATGCTTGAATAGCTCATGTATCAACTAGGGTTGTCTATATCTTCCATGCTAGGTGGGTTATTCTCATGATGAGTGGACTCCGCTCATCATTCATGACAAAATGGCTGGTAACCGGGATGCCCAGTCCCATGCTCAAATCAAATCAAAATAACTGCAAACAAAACTCCCCCAGGATTGTTGTTAGTTGGACGGTACCCGTTGATTCGGACTAGCCGTGGAATGTGCTTGTTGGTGGTGCGGGAGTATAAACTTTACCATTCTGTTTGGGAACCGCCTATAATGTATGTAGCATGGAAGATATCGAGGTCTCTTGGTTGTAATGTTGACAATGAAATTATACCGCTCAAAATATTATTTATCTCTGTTTCAAAACTCGAGCTCTGGCACCTCTGCAAATCCCTGCTTCCCTCTGTGAAGGGCCTATCCATTTACTTTTATGTTGAGTCATCATGTTCTTATAAAAATCACCAGTTTGAGAGCACCACTTTCATCCATATGCATTGTTGTTAATTGATATTGAGTATGACTGTGACTGGATCTCTTTCACCATGAATTACAATGTGTAGACAGTCCTTGATCTTCAGGGGTGCTCTGCATTTATGTTTTGCGGTCTCAGAAAGGGCTAGTGAGATACCATCTTGTTATATCATATCATGATTGTTTTGAGAAAGTGCTGTCATCTGAGATTTATTATTATTACTCGCTAGTTGATTATGCCATTGATATGAGTAAATATGAGACCTAAATGTTACTGTGAATATGGTTAGTTCATGATCTTTGTTGAAAACTTGAATGCTGGCTTTACATATTTCCAACAACAAGATCAAGCAGAGTTTGTCAAAGTTTTTCTTTATCACTTTCAGTTTGTCAACCGAATTGCTTGAGGACAAGCAAAGGTTTAAGCTTGGGGGAGTTGATACGTCTCCAACGTATCTAGTTTTCCCAACTATTTTCCCTTGTTTTGGACTCTAACTTGCATGATTTGAATGGAACTAACCTGGACTGACGCTGTTTTTAGCAGAATTGCCATGGTATTATGCAGAAATAAAAGTTCTCAGAATGACTTGAAACTTCACGGAGACACGTTTTGGAATTAATAAAAAATATTGGCGAAAGAATCAGCAGAAGGGGGCCCACACCCTATCCACGAGGGTGGGGGCGCACCCCTGCCTCATGGGCCCCCTGGAGATCCACCGACCTCAACTCCAACTGCATGTATTCACGTTTAGGGAGAGAGAAAAATCAGAGAGAAGGATTCATCACGTTTTACGATACGGAGCCGCCGTCAAGCCCTGTTCTTCCTCGGGAAGGCTGATCTAGAGTCCGTTCGGGGCTCCAGAGAGGGGAATCCGTTGCCATCGTCATCATCAACCATCCTCCATCACCACTTTCATGATGCTAACCGCCGTGCGTGAGTAATCCCATTGTAGCACTACAAAAAAAATACACTTCTGTGATGATACGTGTTTGTCACAGTAGGTCACGTTTTTTGTCATGCATGTACATCCATGACGATTTTATGACAGAATCAAGATAGTCATACCTGTGCTATCGTAGAAGTGTTCCATGACATTACCAAAATTATCATCACGGAAGTGTCCACTTCCATGATGATAAATCGCGCGTCACGGAAGTGCTTTCGTCAAGCGTGACCGACACGTGGCATCCACCATAACGAAACGTCGTTAAGCTATTGGGTCGTGTTTTCGATTCGATAACTCGTTAACAGCCCCGACCAATGGGGATTTTCCACGTGTAAAATCATCATTGGCTGGAGGAAACACGTGTCAGCTCATCGTTGGGACAGATGTCATCCACTCATTGGACGGAAGGCGCCTATGATACGTCGACACGTGGCACGGCCCAACAGAGGCCCATTCCTGTGAAAAGGCCGGCCCGTTTGACTTGGTCAAAAGGTGGCGGGCCGGCCCATGGAAATCCTGTTAACGACATGTTCGCATATAGCCCATTTACAGCCCGCTAACCCAAGGCCCATTACACCCTATCTGAATTAGGCCCAGTAACCTCATCTGGGCCATCCAATATGATTCTAGCCCATTTTCACTTCTGGCGCATGTATGGCCCATGACGTCTTTTGGCCCATATGAGGCCCTATGTAACTCTTGGCCTATTAACAGCCCGTGGTGAAACTGGCCCATAATGAACAGTGTATCACTTTACACCCATTAACGGCCCGTGGTGAAACTGGCCCGTAATGAACAGTGTATCACTTTATACCCATTAATGGCTCGTTATTCCGTTGGGCTGTTTCTAGCCCAAGTTGTCTTTCGGCCTTCTCAGAGCCCATTTATTCTTGGGCTCATTTCCAGCATTCGTTTACTTACGGTTCGTTACTGTCATTTTTTGCTTGTGGGCCAAATTCAGCCCGTGGTTACAGTCGGCCCGTTTGTGGTCCGTTAATACGTTGGGCCGTTTTCATAGCGTCATCAAATACGGCCTATTAACGATGGCCCATTATGGTCGGCCCATGAACGGACGATTCCAACTCTAGCCCGTTTACGGCCATAATGCGTTCTGTTTGGCCCATGTTTGGCCAATCGATCATACGGCCCGTATAAGGCCCATTGATGATACGGCCCGCAGAAGGCCCATTGTTTCTACGGCCCATAGGAGGCCCATTGTTTCTACGGCCCGTAGAAGGCCCACTGTTTCTACGGGCAGTAGGAGGCCCAGTGTCACTACAGTAAATATTAGCCCATGGTTATTGTGGCCTAGTTTTAAAAAATAGGTTATTGCAGCCACTAGCAAACCACGGAAAAATAACTGCAATGACTACAAGCAAACAAATAAACAAGACAACAAGGAAATAAATAAGCAAGCAACTAATCCTAGGCTATCACGGCTATTACACATATTACATCTACTGGGCATCAAAGTTCGCCACCAGTGCAAATATAGGGAACAAAGCAGCATATCATATACACTGGTTGTCAAAGTTGGGGACCGGCGTAAATAAACGCCGCAGCAAAACAAATCCAGAACTGAAACCACTTCAGAAGATCTCAAGAAACAATATCCTGGGTACCCATAATGCTAGCAAGATGCTTAGCAAGCTTATTAACTTTCTCTTGTTTGGCACTTAAATCCTCCAGCGCTTGTTGTTGCACCAGAAAATATGCATCTGAATTCTGCAGGGACTTCCTCAGACCTTCAGCTTCCTATCGCAGCACATCTGATTGATGTCTTTCAACTTGAAGTTGAGACTCAAGAATTCGAACTGATTCAGGCAGCGAGTTCGAAGAGCTTGTGCCAGCAGTAGTGGCCTGTAACTCGAACACTACATCAAGACAGGACTTTTGGGTTCCCTCACTGTCGTCAAGATAGTTTTTATCAGCTTTCTTGGAGACCAACAAGGATGTCTCACTATCTTGAACCTTATCTGCATTACTTCCTTTACCATTGGATAACGCGATATTGTTCTCCAATATTTTGTCCGCATTCTAAAAGAGAAACAAGCAGACACATCACATGTTTACCATGTTGTATATGAAACTCATTTTGGTAAATGAGTTCAGTAGTAAAGTGGACAGGATAACAGCATGAAACAAACATATATCTATGTACCATGGTCACTTTATGGTCTATATCATTCTAGTTTTTGTTGCCAAATCAAGATAGAGACACAGTTCAAATAATATTTGTTCAAGACAAAGCAAAATAGATAGAATATAAGTGTGGGTAACTATAGAGCAATAACAACACTTGTAATGTGCATGACATGAGAACATAACTGTTTATTCAATTGAAACTAAAATCAACATAGAGCAGGTTACAACACCAAACCAGTTAAAGAAACGGGTTTAAAACATACCTATTGCGCCATTGGAGTTTCAAATCCATCCTTCAAATTTGAAAATAGTTGGTATGAGTAAATACAGTAATGCAAGAGCAAAGGAGTATGACCATAGCTACAGAACGTGACCTGAGAACAAATCTTCTTCTCCTTTAAGCATTGAGTTGGGATTCGGAGTGGTGGTCCTCGTGCTTTGGACACTGCAGTTCCCTTACTAACTGCTCGTGTTTGGGTGCTCTGTGGTGGAGACGGTGCAGTGTCAAATGGAACTGGGTTACTATCTGGCGGGGTTGGGGTTAGAAGGGGTGTAGCTGGTTCTCTGTCCAACTGGGTAGGGGTACAATCTGCGAGAGTCTGGGTTATGTGTGGTGGATTTGGTCCTTGGGCAAGTACAACCGGGGTTCTATCTGCATCAACTGGTAGCACTATCTTTTCTGAAGACCGTGTTGTTACTCCCTTAGATACTGCCATCACGCTCTCCAATTCAAATGGCTGATAAACAAGAAAAGTAATTGAAAGTATAGACATTGTATGATAGACAGGTGCAATGGATAGTGGGGAATAAAACAGGGCATGAAATAATTCATATTTATGTTGTCTAACCAAACAGGATAGCATGACCCAATTTCACATATATGATGGCTAACTAAACATGATAGCATGACACAATTTCATATTATGATAGCTAACTAAAAAAGATGGAAAGACATAGTTCAAAATATGAGACTATGTAAATAGGATGACATGACATAACTATATAATGTGTTTATTAAATAGGTTGGCATGCCATAATTCACATACATTCACGGATAGAATGCCATAATTCTAAATATGATGACTGTAAACACTAAACAGGATGAGATGATATAACTATATGATGTCTTTATTAAATGGGTTGTCATGCCATAATTCAGATAGATGATGTGTATGTACTATGTAAACATGATGGCATGATATAATTCAAATATATGATTTATATAGTAAGCAAGTAAGCAGATGGCAATCCATATATGATGTAAAAACTAAGCAATGCAAGACAACATGCATGACATGGGTAATATAACCCTGCCAAGTTTGAGCATAGACCTTAGGGGGGAAATAGGACTGGTCATTAGTCTCTGAATCCTCCTTTGAGGAGCTCTTTGTAACCAGCAAGATGTCTGCTTCAGCAGGTAGCATTGTCTGCTCTGAATACCTTGTTTTCACTCCAGATGGCTGATGCACAGGAAGAGTAGTTGAATATACAAACATTGTCGACAAATGGAACACGTAATACAAAAAATGATAGCATGATATAATTCACATACATGATGATTGGCTAAACAGCATGGCATTGCATAATTCACATATATAATGCCTTTGCAACAAGATATCATTCTATAATTCACATATATAATGTCTTGCAACAAGATGGCAATGCATAATTCACATATATGGTACTTAGACACTGAACAGGTGGCATTCACACAAAGCATGTCTAAACTAATCAAATGACATAGCAATGCGAGACACCATACACACGATATGAACAACATAACCCTGCCAAGTTAGAGCATACACCTTGGGGGGGGGGGGAATAGGACTGGTCATCAAGCTATCCGTAACCAGCGAGATATGCGCTTCGTCAGATAGCATAGTCTGCTCTGAAGACCTTGTTTTCACTCCAAAATTTGCCATCACCGTGTCAAATGGCTGATGCACATGAAGAGCAGTTGAATGTACTAACATTGTTAACAAATGTAATATGTAACGAAAAAAAAGGATGGCCTGATATAATTTACATATAAGATGACTGGCTAAGCAGGATGGCATTGCAAAATTCACATATATGATGCCTGGCTAAACAAGATGGTGTTGCATAATTCACATAAATGATGAATAAACTAACCAGACGGCATTCGCACAAAGGATGTCTAAACTAAGCAGATGACATATTTGATGTATAAAGTAAGCAATGCAAGACACCATATGCATGATATAACCAACATCAGCATGCCAAGTTAGAGCGAAGACCTCAGGGGGTAAATAGGAGTTGTCTTCTCCTTCTGAATCCCCCTCAGAACAGATATCTTCCTCTCGATTACAATCCGAAATGCATGGAGGGGGGCTGCCTTTGCGCCTACCATGGAGCAACGTCTGCATCCATGCAAGGCTCGTCTCTTTTGCTCTACATGTTCAGTTCCATTGTTTACAATAACTGTCACGCACAGGAATAAAACATAGTGAGATTATGTAAGGAGTGCATGCAGAAATCCAGAGTGATGGTAGCAACCTGTGGATAGACCCAAAACCAATAATAGCAGGCAGATAATGGCTTCAGTTAAAAAATACAGATAATGGCTTCTTTACTGTTTGTTTCCCACCCAACATGAAACTCATAGTAGACACCAGAGATTAACCAGATAGTACATAGATACTATTGATAGCGGCCCCGATATGTACCCCACAACCATTTAAAAACTCAAGATTGACCATTCGTTTGGAGCTGACTCAGAGTCTAATCGGTGAACAGGACAATAAAGTAGCATGTAATATTAAGCGATGCATAACGTAAGCAGACACGAAAGAGTGCGACCTCTCTTGCGGACCCGTGTAGTCCTCGAGGTCATCTGCTCGGTTGATGATGGTAATGCAGTTTTCATGGCTGCCAGTGGCGGGGAAGAAGATCTGAGGCGACGAAACACAGTCTGGAGGCCGGATCCCTGTTGTGCTGGACCCTTCTGTCGTTGGAGCAGCTGAGCCGGGGTGGACGATGACACAGCAGGAGTGGGACAAACCACGCAAGGTTTTCTTTGACAACTATCTGTAAGAGAAGTAATTCTGTAAGGGCTCGTTTGAATTAGAGGATTCCAACAATGCAGGGATAGGAAATAGCCAGGAATAGGATAGGAATGCACATGCAAAATAGAGAATTTAAAAACACAGGATTTCTGCCAATCTGGGTGTTTGATTCACAACAATTGGAAGATCACAGGATGCAAAGAAGCATGGTGAGATTAAGTCAAACCACAAGAAAATGTACGGTTATAATGCTATTATGCTACTATCTCTTAGTCTTGTGCTTCATGAATAGGAATTTGAAAAGGAGGACAAGTGAAAATTAAAATTCCTACTTTTTTTCTTTCAAGGAGACACTAAAGGAACAAATCCATGTGCTCAGTGGACAATATATATAACATGTAGAGTAAAAAAGAGATGCAACAAGTGTACAACCTCTTTGGCGAAGCCATGTCGATCTCAGCGTGATTGGGTTGGCCGGTGAGGATGCTCCGGCTGACTTTGCTATCAGAGGAGGGGGAGAAATCATTGGCGTCTGGAGATGGAGCCCGAGGTACTGCTCCGCTGTGATGGAGGGTTTCATCGTTGGAGCAGCTCCGGTGAGTTGGACGGCGCCGAGGCTGAAGCAGGACAAGAGAGACAACAGACAACGTTAACCTAAGTGGAATTCTAATAGCATCTTCAATACATGACGTAAAATACATAACCACAAAGTGCTAGATGTAAAATACATCAACCGCTCATCTGTGAACTTAATTATCAAAACTGAACTTAACTGTCAAAACTGAACTTAACTGTCGAAACTGAACTTAACTGTCAAAACAGAATTTTGCTGTCAAAACTGAATTTTGCTGTCGAAACTGAACGCACTAGCAAGGTGAGGCTACACGTCGGTCAACTGACTTTTTCATCTCTGGTCAGTCGATTTTGCAGCCGTTGGATATGAAATCAAGGGCCTGCGGTTCATCTTCAACATCCACCCCCCTGAGACGCCAGCCACCACCGGCCAAATAGCAGCCCCCCGCCGCCCGCGGCCGGCGGTGCGCCGCCCCGCCCGCCCCAAAAACACTCCCCACCTCTGGTCCGCCGCCGCCCCAGCCATCCCTCTAGGCCCTCCCGTGCCGAGCTTTTTCTATGGCGATCCCCACGCCACCGCCCCGCCGATGCCCCGCCACCGCTGGTGACCACCGCCCCCATCCTGAACCCTAAGATAGATAGTGGTGTACCTCTCCGGCGAGGCCCCCTCCCCGCTGCGGCTGGTTCTTCCTTCACCCTGGCGAGCCCCCCCACCCCACCCCTGAAAATTGTCTGACCCAAAAGTTGATTCAGTCAACTGAAGTGTAGCTAAATCGGAGCAGCATCGCAAGCAAGAGCAAGAGCGAGAGCAGCAGCAAGAGCAAGAGCAATAGCAAGAGCAGACCAGGCAGGGGACCGAGAGCAAGAGCAGAGCAGCAGCGCGAGCGAGAGCTAAAGCAGCAGCAGCTCCTACTGATGTGGATGTCACCGCCGAGGGAGCGACATCGTGGAGGAAGTGGCCGGCAAAGCCGCCGTGGATGGAGCCGCGCCGTGTCGGCTCGGGACCGAGCGCCGGCAGCACCGTGAGATCGAATCAAGAAGAAAATGCGGCGATTATTGTACAACCTCTTTGGTGGCGCCGATTAGGCCGCAACTTCATCCATGGAAACAGTGATGATGATGCTCTTCCGGTAGTGCAGGTGACGACGGCGGTGTGGGAATGGAGGTGGCATGAAAGACAAGGGGAACATCGGGGCAGCTCCTTGGAGGTGGAGGATGGGGTGGCTGAACCGGCGGGACGATGAGATCGACCACGGATCCTCATCCGGTACGGTGGATGAGGGACGTCGAGGTGTTGCTGTGGACGACGTCGTCGGGGAAGAGGCTCCGGCTGGGTGGCGGACGGAGCAGGGTGTGGGGTTTCGTCGCGGGTTTTCGCGGCCTCGGTGAACGAATGGCTGGGCGGATGGGATGGCAGTGGGGAACCATGGCTTAGAGACGCGCTTGTACGAAATGTGGGGTAAGTTACGAAAGTACCCCCCACCAATTTGAGGCAGTTCTTTTGGTTCAGGGGTACCACGGGCATTTCGCGTGTCGGGATTTCACAGGAGGTGGGAGTTTTCGCGCACGTTGTAATTTCGGAATAGCAAGGCGCGGGTTGAGATGGAGGGAGTTGTCGGAGCACAACGAGACAAAGATATATCTTAAATATTTTGGGCTAACAAGGCGCGGGTTGAAATTTCCGGACAAGCCTAACGTGTACTATACCAAATCAGTGCACACTACAAATGTCATTCAAAACTTTGAATTCATGTTATGTTCAATTAAAATATTTCGCTACGTGTATAATGCATGCAACCTACTACTCAAATGAACGTTTTAGTGCATTCCAAACATATATACTACCGCTTCAATATGAACTAAATTTGAATAAGATCTATAGTAATGATTGTTGTGAAGTCAAAGCATTTGAATTCATTTCTCTGTTTTAATAAGATCTACAATCATCATTATTGTCGAGTTAAACCATCGTTTGTGTATTATCTTCACAGCACACCACATGATTAGTCTCGAGTTACATATGAACTATGTCTACTATATGAACTCGAACTAGATTTTTTGAATCCACTTTATTTTGATTTCAAATCACATTACATTTCTAGCTCTAGCTAGATCTTCATAATCTAAACCATGTCTCATATGTATAATGTGTTTATCACATTATGTATGGTGCCCCGCCCCCTATGCCTACAAGTATTTAGATGTGAGTTCAAACACCACACATTACCACAAATTCAAATAAAATGTGAGAATGTTCGATATATAGTATTGTTTAGATTGCTCGATATTTAGTTGTAAGATGCAAACGCCACACATTATCACAAATTCAAATAAAATGTGAGATTGTTTGATGTATAGTATGGTTTAGATTGTTCGGCATTTAGCTCTGAGTTGCAAATGCCATGCATTATCACATTATGGTATAACATGTGCACAGCATGTGTATCACCGCTATATTCATGCATGCAATGTTTAAAACACTATTATCTCCTATTCAAATATATGAATCCGCTTTCATATCAAATTATGATCTTTGTTAGTCTCTTACACCCACACAATCCTCTAACCTTTGTAGCTACCACTAACTTTCTCTCATGCATGCACATGCCCTCCTCGCCCTCCCCCTCCCTTGGCATTCTATCCACCGGGCACATTCATTTTTTCTTTAGGTCGTTCTCCCAGAGTCTCCACAACTCCTTTCCGACACACACCGATCGATAAACCTCTTCAGCGATGCCTGCCTACAACATACACACACAGCTTCACTCTCCTCCTTTATGTGCCCCCCATGTCTCTCATACGGTCAGACACACGTGTAAACTCTCGCCCCTATTTTCATCGATCTCACAACCGCACACTCCTCCCCCTATCTAGCTAGTAGTTGGGCCTCTCGCACCACCTCCTAGCTCCATTCTCTCTGTCTATCCGTCTCGCTGGGCCTTATTTGCCTCTAACAAATGGACTTACACCGACCGATCTCTCGCTATACATATAGCTAGCTAGGTCCTTATAACTCATTTTTACCCACACGTCGATCGATCTACCTCATTAGTTGTGTCTCTCCCTTCCTCCGACAAACAACAATTGATCTACCGATCTAGTTAGGTTTGCTTACCAAACACATGGTTCCCCTTCATCATCCATGGATGTGTCCCGATAGATCTATCATGCACAGGCACACACAGAAACACATCCCCACTCTTATTGATAACATTGCAGTTCCACCCTCAGTTTGTCTAGTAGGCCTCTCCCAACATCTCCGAGAAGCAACTCCATCACCCATCCAGCACTCTACCCCTCTCCCTCCCTCTCCCTCCCTATCTCTCTCCTCTCTCTCTCTCTGTCCCATCATATTTCCCGTCCTTCAGTTATGTATGGATATCGACCAATCTCCCTCAAGACATAGCTGGGTCTCTCCTTCTCAACACATATACAAGTCGTTCTACCTCTATAGTTAGGCCTCTGCCTACCCCTCCCCCCACCACCCTCCCCCACCCCACACACACCGATACATCGAGCGCTCTAGTCATGTCTCCCTGCCACACACAAACTTGACATGTGCCCTCTAACGTTCAGGTAGGCCAATCGCCCTATATCTTTGACTTGCACACACACACACAATTTTGATGGCTCACTTCATCGATCTCGCACCCACCCACTTGATCCTCTCTTCGACTCTATCGATAGCTATGACCCCTCCCTCTCTTCTCGTGGATTGCCCGACCCTCTATGTATGATATGGATAGGCCTCCAATTCACACACATTGCATGCAAAATTTTGTTTGAGACGTCATCGACACATATTCCCACAAATAATTCACGAAATCAACCCCCCACCCCACCCCCACCCCAAAACAAAAAACACTTACGAACACGGTTTGTATCTCTCACACACACCCACGTAGGTGGAGGACGTGCACGAAGAGAAGAGGTGCATGCACGATGCACGTACTCCCGTCTCTTTCCCAACCACACCCGCGCGGGTACACGGTGGAGCTCATTTCTTTACGAAAAAGGCAGCCCACGTGGTAATTTGTCACGTGTACTGGTTGTCCACTTGGTGGAGGAGGACCGTCTACCACGGGTGAACAAACAAATTGCGACTTGACGCGTTATGTTAAATTAAAAAAAGTGGCAAACCATGTGGGGCCTACCTTAGAGGCAAGGCTCTATACACTGGAGTACTTTTGATGTGTCCCGTCAACTCATAGAACGAGGAGAAGCTTGCTTAGTACACCGTCTCCCCCGCCCACGGGCATGGTGGCTTGCAGGACAAGGTGAAGCTTGCTCCGCCTTACGCCCGCTCCCTCGCCCATGCGCGCGGTGGCTCGCAGGACGAGGAGAAAAATTTACTACTCCCTCCGTTTACTCCTCGTCCCTACTACCTTGGTTGTAGAGATTATATCATATTGTTTGGAATATATATGTCCTTTAGTAGATTTCAATATGAACTACTAGTACATACTCCAAATACTGATGTATATAGACGTATTTTAGAGTGTAGATTCACTCATTTTGCTCCGTATGTACTATAAACGGGACCTATATACCAGTATGGAGGTAGTAGCACTCTCCCTCGCCCATCGACCCTCCCCCACGTGGTGGACGTGCATCAATTCATTCGGTCTCATATAGCCAGAACGATATATACTACACTACCATTATTGCTCGACTTCCCGAAGAGGCGAAGAGCCAATCGCAAGGTTAATATTTTGGAGATGCCAAGCGCAAGGTTATAGGAGAACGAGTAGTAGGTGCCGCGTCATTTATAAATAAAGTTTTTTTTTCTTCAGTGGCACGTACGCAATATGATAGGTTCATATGGAGAAAAAAGGAAACCGCTCCACTATATACATAGTCAGGACGGGCCGGCCTACACGGTTGCTTGTTGGGGTTGCTCTCTTCACACTCTCTCGCACAAAACGATTGTGGCCACATCTCTAACATCCCAGTGGATCATGTCCGCTTGGGGAAGGGGTGGATGCTTAGTGTAGATGTGGTGGCCGTCGTCGACAGCGAAAACCCACTGTAGGCACGTCCCGATCAGGGTTCCCCGCCATTCTCTCTCACAAAGCTGGTGAGGTTGCCTTCGTCCCTTGCTCACTGCCGCGACATGGGTAGTTGCCGCCTCCCGCCGCCCTCCTCACGGTTGAGCTACGTCCCTCTGGTACAACTCCCTTTATAGCCGGCTTGCACCACTGCTCCAGCTGCCCACATCACTCCCTGTGGATATTTCTCTACTTCTTTGCCCCGCACATACCTGATACCTCTACTGGCTTCTACGTACTGTATTTGTGATGAGTTCATGTCTCATCAACTAGTCCCAATAATCTTATTCTAATCACGCTTCTTCAATTTCTTTGCCATGGGGATGCTCATCTCGATTTTGGTGAAACTGCACAAAATGATCTGATGGTCAAAAGGTTGCAAACTTCATTTATTAGGAAGCTCGAACGTTGCCAGCAAATTGAAGCCTGGTCAGGGTTCACGGTTCAAGGGCTAGGGACTGCATGGATCGTTTTTTTCTTCAGTTGCCTCTGTTCCAAAATAAGTGTCAACTTTAGTAGTAGTACAACTTTGTACTAAAGTTTGCACAAAGTTGAGACACTTATTTTGGAACGGAGGGAGTACATATTTGCTATGATCTATCAATCATTGAGATGCCACAGCATGCATGTTAGTCTCCTTTGTATTTGATGAAATGTTGCAACGGGCAACCTTGGACGCAAGATACATGTAACAGTAGCTGGAAGCTTCATAGCATTGTACAAATTTATCTCGCTGATAAATTACAGTATGTACTACCTCCGTCCTGGTTTATAGGTCCCCTTCGTATTTTGTGTTAAATTTTGACCATAAATATAACTAAAAAAATGTTATTGCATGTCATAAAAACTTATATCCTTGGATTCATATTGGAACATAGTTTTCAATCGTATAATTCTTGGTGACATGCATTGACATTTTATTAGTTAAATCTATGGTCAAAATTTGACTCTAAATACGAAGGGGACCAATAAACTAGGATGGAGGTAGTACTATACAAGTACTTCCTCCGTTCCTAAATATAAGTCTTTGTAGAGATTTCACCATGAACCACATGCGGATGTATATAGATGCATTTTAAGTGTAGATTCATTCATTTTGTTCCGTATGTAGTTCACCTAGTGGAATCTCTACAAAGACTTATCTACTAGTAATAGCTAGCCCCCACTACTAGGAATTCTCTATCCTCTCCTTGAGCCACATCATCAAAATTGACGTAGCTGTTAGATGAAGTAAATCAGTCCATAATAGCCGTCCGATCTAGACGTTGAGAGGCTCCACACTAAGCCACATGCAAGCATGCAGAAATACCGTGGCACATGCATGTGAGTGGGTTTTAAATCACATCAACATGTGTGCATGCAAGCATGCACCGGTAGCATGCATGTAAGTGAGCTTTTAAGTCCCATTAACATGTCAAAAAGAAAAATATAATCCCATTATGCAGTAGGAGTTGACTGATCTTTTTTCTTTACATGGGATGATCTAAATGATGATGGGAGTTTATTTAGTTTGGCTACCACATTTTTCATGCGGTTATAGAGTTTTTTTTAGTTCTATGAAATCGATAATTTTGCGCAGAGAGATATACTGCTATTCCGCGGCAACGCGCGGGGACTCATCTAGTAATATTTAGGAACGGAGGGAGTACTATGTAAAGAGTTAGGTGTCGCACGGTGATAGTGTGAGGTGGGCCATGTAATCACTGAGCCTGTGTGTTTTCACTGCTCTTGCACTCCTCTGCTGTAAGAATGGAGAAAATTGTAATCTAGTAGTAGTAGTACCTCCTTTCGCCGAAAGCGTGGGACATCCAGCAGTCCTACCACCTCAGTAATAAAGACCAATGAGCCGTCAAATCACATAGACCCAGCAGTAAGTTGGACGGACGAAGCAACCATCACTCTTGCGCCAGTGAGAGGTCGCGTCCGCTCTACCCGGGCATGAATGCGGCACCAATTCTTTGGAGCGGCGCTGACCGTTTCAGGCGGGAAGCGCGCGCGGGTGATGGAGGGGCTTTGGGTGGGCCAGGCTGGTCAGGAGCGGGCGTGGCAGCTGTCTCATGTCCCTACCGGACATGCCCGGAAACAAGAGGATGAACCGACTCTCGCGGCTAAAATCGTACACTACACACCATCTCTCTGTAGGAGTAGGTCGATCTGTCGCACTCTCTAACACACACATGTTGTTAAACACACACACACACACACACACACACACACACACACACCTTGGTCCCGCTGCACCTTCTAACGTGAATTATTACACCTAGACGGAGGGAGTAGTAAGTATACGAGATACGGTGGCACACTAACTTAAGTCGAATACAAGTGCCCAAAATTTGTGTGCATGTTATAATAAGGATTCACTTAAAATAGTACGTGAGCGAACAGAGGGATCAATTGGATAGTGTTCCCGAGCAGTAGCGATATGCGTGAGGTAAGATACACCGCTGGCGCTTTTAATTTTTCTTATTAATTTGTTTGTTATAATAAGGATTCACTTAAAATAGTACGTGAGCGAACAGAGGGATCAATTGGATAGTGTTCCCGAGCAGTAGCGAGATGTGTGAGGTAAGATACACCGATGGCGCTTTTAATTTTTCTTATTAATTTGTTTGTTTCACCCTCTGACTGGTGGGACCCAACGTACTACGTGGAGAGAGGTAAGGTGACTAAGGCTACATTATTTCTGCACCACTGTGGATAGTCTTACCACCAAATCCACATGACACGATTATGATTGAAATCCCAATGACTCCCACACACACAAAAAACATGGCATGCTTGTCACACGAATGCAGGAATGTATAAAAGGTTATTTTCCTCTTGTTGAACATAACGGGAGGGTTGTGTAGCTGGTTAGCCTGTTCGCTCATCAAACTTGAGGTCTCGGGTTCGATAACTACACTTGAGCATAATTTTTGCCAGGAGGGTTCTTTGACTGGTCAAAATGTTTTCTATGGTTTGCACTCTTCACACTCTCTCTCCAATATATATATACACGCTGGAGCCTCGGCGCTTGTAGTTGCTCTCTTCACACTCTCTCGCCCTCTCCCGCTGGAGCCTCAATGCTTGTAGTTGCTCTCTTCACACTCTCTCGCCCTCTCCAGATCTAAACAAGACTTCGTTGGCCTCTCTCTCCCCTCACTGCTGCTCAAAGAGCCGCCAGGATCCATCCGACAAGAAGGGAAGGAGGCTTAACGCTGTCGCCGTCGGTGAGGGAGGGAATCCACTACCGGCGCAGCTATTCATTTTCCACCCAACGGCAGCGCGGGAGGGCCTCCGACCCCTTCTTCTTCGCCGCTGTCCCGTCGCCCACCGAACCACGCCCCAAGAACCTTAAGGTATATTTTACTTACTCCACATGCATTGCTCTAGCTGCATGTATACCATGAATCTAGGACGTGGTTCAAAGAGGAAGGGAGTGGGGGAAAGTAGTGGGAAAAGTTGTATATAGCATGAATCTAGGACGTGGTTCAAAGAGGAAATGAAGGGGGAAAGTTGTATAGCATGAATCTAGGACGTGGTTCCAAGAGGAAAGGAATGGGGGAAAGTTGTATCGCATAAATCTAGGACGTGGTTCAAAGAGGAAAGGAAGGGGCGAAAGTACTAGTTCAAAAAGGAAAGGAAGGGACAAGGCTGTAGAGTTTGAGCAAGACTAGATTTACTGCACTCACATAGGGAAAGGTGTCTAAAGATAACAAAACTAGGACCAACACAAATATGCTCCATGGTTGTTTGTTCTTTGTTGCAACAGACTGTGCATGACCATAGTTGTCACATCCCTAGCTTCTGGTTTGCTCTGAGCTAGCTAGTCATGTGTTGCATCATGTTTAAATTTCAGTTAAACTTGAAATGGGGATTGTTTAAACCCTAGCACCAAATGAATGCAAATAGGCTCAAATAAAATCATTTTCAATGAACCCAAAATGCCTTTGAAAATGTTCATGATTTCTGATAAAGGTGAAAACCTTTGCCAAAAATTAGGAACATATATCTAGGTTATTCCTGGACTCTTGAATTAAATCATAAAGTATTTGCATTTGGGCATTTAAATGCTAATAAATAGTTTAAATGCTCAAATAATCATAAACTAAAATGTTTGTTGTTGGTTATATTTCAAACAGTGGCATTGATCAGTTTCATGATTTTTGGGTTTGGTCTAGTATTTTTAGTAAAGTCACAAAGTTGCAGAAAATAGAAAATGATAGATAAAAGCAGAGAGCAGAGAACTTACCTGGCGCTCACCTGTGAAGCCCACCTGGCGGCCCAAGTGGCCGGCCCAGCCCACCAGGCCACCCTTCTGTCGTCTTCCTCCCCCTCGTCCCGAAGCAGCTCGGTGGCGCGCACCCGAGAGCCCTCGGCCACCTCCTGCTTCCACCTGGAAGCCCCGAGCCTTCTACCAGCGCCACGGAGACGCCCGAAGACCCTGTCCCCTCTCCCTCACTCGCTGCTCTCTCTCCCCTCCCCTGGCTCTCTCCCCCGAGCTCACCCGAGGGCCACCGTCGCCGCCGCTCGCCGCTGCCGCGCCCAGAGCCACTGCCCCACCTCTCCATCGTGTCTAAAAGAACCGCCCCGTCGCCCTACTCCTCCTCGCCGAGACACACGGGTCGGGAAGCCCTGCTTTGTCCCGAACGCCGCCGTCTTCTTCCGTGGGATCCGGCGATCCCCGTCGTCGCTCCGGCGACTGCAGGCCTTCCCCGAGCCCGACGAGCACTTCAATCAACACGCTGTGAGCCTCCGGTCATTTTCCCCCTAATGCCCCGTCCTTTTCCACACCGTGGCCGTCGTGTTCATCGAGGCCGAAGCTCGCCTCCGCTCGAGCTTGTCGCCGGCGTCGCTCCGGCGACCATTTGGTCATCCCGTGCTAACCAACATGCCCGCCGCATTGCGTAGTGCCTCGCTAGCGCCTCAGCTTCTGCGTTTGCACGCCGCAGCCCCAACCCCGCACATGGCCGAACTCCGGCCGTCGCCTTGGAGCTCGCCGTCGTTGGCTCCGGCCACGATAGACCTGGCCTCCACCACAACTAGATGCGTGCCTGCTAGAGCTCTCCAACAAGCCCAAGAACGGCCTCGCCTGTGCCCCGTAGCGCGTTTCCGACGGCCGCCACCGTCTCGGGCCTCGCCGGCGTCGAGTCGCCGGCGGGTTTGACCCCGCTGACCCCGTTTGACCATGGGTGGGCTAGTTTGACCCCCTGGGTCAATGACGGGTGGGGCCCAGCCCCGCTAATTAACTAGGATTAGTACCAAATGAATTTAGTTAAGCTAATCACACTGACATGCGGGACCCACTGTCAGGTTTGACCGGACCGCGACCTGTTGACCTGCTGACGTCACACTGATGTCAGGCTGACGCAGTAAATCATTTACTAGATTAATTCTTTTTACGAAATTCCAGAAAATACCACAAACTTCTAAAAATCATAGAAATTCAACCGTAACTCCAAATTAAATAAGTTATATATGAAAAATGATCAGAAAAATCCAATCTATCCATATGTACTAGTTTCATGCATGTTAAAACAATTTAACCTTGCTGTTTAGGTGAAACAAGTTAATGCACCTTTATGACTTCATATAATGGGTTTGCATTTGAATCTTTGGTTCAAATGGACTCATTTCAATCTGTTCTAGCTTGCATTAGCCCAAAACACATTCATATTGCCATGTCATAGCATGCATCATATTGTGCTTTGCATTGATCGTGTTTCTTCTCTGTTTGTCAGTGTTGTTCCCCCTCGATAGACGTTGTACCGACGTTGTGATCGTTGGCACTGATGAAGACTCAATGCTATCTTCAGAAGTGCCAGGCAAGCAAAACCCCCCTTTTTCATTCCAATACAATCCTACCCTCTCGCCCTGCTCTCTTTTACTGCATTAGGATAACAATGAGTCATTTGTTACTTGCTGCGGTAGCTGAACCCCTTTATCCTCTGCATGACCTGTCATTGCCACAGTAAATAGATGAAACCCACTAGTATGAGTAGGAGTTGTTTGAGCCCTGTTGTGCCTACTCATTCATGTTTGTTTGTCATGCCTGCTACTGCTTAGAGTTGAGTCAGGTCTGATTCATCGGGAATGAATCAGAGGTGTGTGAACATGTCCTGCTGTGTGTGAGCTAAGTGTGTGAACACGATTTGTTAAAAGGTATCGGTGAGAGGCCATGTAGGAGTACATGGTGGGTTGTCTCATTGAAGTCGTCCTTAGGAACTGAGTTCTGTGTTTGTGATCCATGATTCAGCTACTACCATGCATTGGGCCCTGAAATATGACCCTGCTTGACTTCTTATTCACCCTTGTCCTCTGTCCAGGAGTTGCAAGTAGTTTCTGGTGTTTGTAGTATGCTGGAGGAAGTGCGCAGCGCTGACCGGAGGGGTGGGCTGTGATGCGGTAGGCACGTGGCCGGGTATACCGGGCGCCCGTTTGGTGTCACGGAACCCTGTTCACATCGTTTGAGGCTGTGAGTGAAACCCCGGCCGGATCTCCTCATGGATGGAACCCAAATAGGCGATAAACCTGGACTAGAGACTTAGGTGTTTAGGTAGGTCGTGGTCTACACCCACGTCGGCTTTCGCTTGAAGTCTGCCGAGCACATGTCGTGTGCAGACGCTAAGTGGTGGAAACATGTATGAAGAAGTACACCCCTGCAGGGTTAACATCATCTATTCGAATAGCCGTGTCCGTGGTAAAGGACTTCTGGGTTGCTTATATCAGTTCATAGACAAGTGAAAGTGGATACTCTAAAATACGCAAGATAAGTGTGAGTGCTATGGATGGCGTCCTCGTAGGAAGACGGGAGCGGATCCATAGTGGTGTATTGATATGGTGAATATGTGGACTCGTGTGCGCCACCTCAAAAGAGTTACTTGCAGTAGTAGTTCAGGATAGCCACCGAGTCAAAGGTGGCTTGCTGCAGTTAAACCCCACCATCCCCTTTGTTGATAATGATGCATATGTAGTTAGTTCTGATGTAAGTCTTGCTAGGTACATTTGTACTCACGTTTGCCTATTTTATGTTTTTGCAGAGAGACTTTAGTCTCACTAGTAGTTTCGCATGGACTTTGACGTTTAGCTTGTTACCTCAGCTACGATCTTGTGCCCTCGGCAAGATCTGGTAGATAGTCAGGCTTCTCAGCCTTTTTCATTTATAGATGTCTATACTCAGACATGAGAGCTTCCGCTTGTGCTTTGACTTGTATGCTCTGAATGTTGGGTCATGAGACCCCTGTTTGTAATATCTCGCTCCTCGGAGCCTAATGAATACTTACTTGGGTCGTAGAGTCATGTTGTGATGCCATGTTGTATTTGCACATATCGAGCATATTGTGTGTATGTTATTGAAATGCTTGGTATGTGTGGGCTCTGACTATCTAGTTGTTTATCCTTAGTAGCCTCTCTTACCGGGAAATGTCTCCTAGTGTTTCCATGGTAGCTTGCTACTGCTCCGGAACACTTAGGCTGGCCGGCATGTGTCCTTCTTCGTTCCTGTGTTTGTCCCCTCGGGGAAATGTCACGCGATGAATACCGGAGTGTTGTTAGCCCGCTACAGCCTGGTTCACCGGAGTCCTGCTAGCCCAGTGCTACAGCCTGGATTCACTCGCTGATGACCGACACGTTCGATGCTGGGTCATGGATGCATGTCCCTATAAGTTTGTGCCACTTTGGGTTTACGACTAGCCATGTTAGCCCGGGCTCCTTATCATATGGATGCTAGCGACACTATCATATACGTGTGCCAAAAGGCGCAAACGGTCCCGGGCAAAGGTAAGGCGACACCCGTGGGAATACCGTGCGTGAGGCCGCAAAGTGATATGAGGTGTTACATGCTAGATCGATGTGGCATTGAGTCGGGGTCCTGGCAGTTTTGGTATCAGAGCTTGACTGCCTGTAGGATTACCAAGCCAAACTGGTCGAAGTTGTGTCTAGAAATGCTTTAGTTATGTAAGGGAATTGATTGTGGGATGGAACATAAGGCTCTTTTTACTCCTTATACCTCATGGCCTTCTGATCTGAGTCATCCTCTTCTCTTCTACGGGGATTAAGAACTAGGCTATCTCCTCTTTCTATCAGGATCACGTGTTACTAATCTGTAGACTTGTAAGATTGTTGGATGTAAGCCTCAGTCCAGTTCCTACCACTTCTGTATGTTAACTGATGATCTCGAAACCTTGATATTGTGCTTCTCAGTGGCTATGCCACCATTTCTGTAGTATGTCTCCAAACTTTTGAGCATTTACAGCCGTTATGCTGTCCGAGTCATCCCAGGTTTCTAAACAATCTGATGCACTTGCAAATCCTTTCCCTCTGGTTTTTATGTTCCTTTGGGCCAGGTTAATCACACTAATTGCTGAGTTGAGGTATTCTATTGCCCCGACATATATGTTGGAATTATCATTATGACCCTAGGTGTCCTAGGGGATCATCTAGTAATCTAGCCATGATTTGTGTCCCAGTGTGATGATTCTGGCCTTTATTCTCGAAAGCATCACGTGATGCTACTTAGTAGTAGATATTCTATTCCTGGGTTCTTGAACCCGAGATTCACTCTACTTACTTCATGTTGATAGTGTTTGCTAGTTCCTTTAGGATATTAGTAACTTTGCGATAGTCCTCGAGGTCCGTGGTATTTCCTTCTTCCAAATACTATGAACCTCTTATGGCAGATGTTTATTGGATCAAAAGATCACAATTAGAGTACTCTTGAGGAGTTCTCCATTCATAAATCGTGACTCTGCCAGTCCTACCTCTCTGCATGGGTTATCCGGAAGAAACATGTTGGACTTGGTTCGACATACTAATCTATGCATCCACAACTCAGAAAATTATATGTTCTTTGAGTTGTCCCTCTTAGTTGTCTTCTGACCCTCGTCTATCATTTGATAGTCAGGAGTATGCGTGCATTCCTATTACTCTTGTGGTCCGTCAAGCCATTCTATTCCGGAATGACTAGGAGAAACAAACTCCAGTACCTTGTCCATTTCCAGGATTGGGTCAAAGCAGTCGTACTCCGCAGATCAAATTGCTAATCTTGCTTTTGCTCTGTTCTACCTTGGAGTATTACCATCTTCATATCAAGAATGTCATGGGAATTGCACACCATCCTATGAACTCTTGACACAGTGATACTTCTCTCCATCATTATTCATTTCTCGGTTCCCGTGTTGTTGCAACCGGAATGTCGACAAGTGAATCGTGATGTGTGAAATCAATACTCCTAGCAACCTTGTTGCTTGGTAGTTAAAGGTCAATAATTTCATTCTTAGCGTGTTGGTTCTTGAATCATCATTCTAAGACTATTCGTGCTACATAGTCCTTATTTCTGGTGCACTCTTTGATCAATGAGTTAGGGTTTCAATCCCTTGCTTAATTGATCACATCATCTTGCTTCGGAAACAAGATTGTTTTCGAGCTTAATAACATATTGGTGGTTCGTAATTTTCCGAATATCTTCTCGGAAGTATTACCAGGTTGTCACCTGACCGCTATGTTGGGTTCGTGATCAAGTTGGTTTTTCATAAACCACCCCCTTCTCCAAAATTCTGTGTTGGATACCCTGAGCTAGTTGGTAAACTGAACAACAACTTGGAGAGTTGGAAGATAAAAGCTTGTCCGACTTAGTTCATTTTAAGGGATATCTTGTGTGTGTGTTGAAGAAAGATGATAACTTTATTGGTTGATCCTCGTGATCAATTGTTGGATCTATTATCTTACCCAAACCATTGATTTGAGTATGGGCTATCCTCAAATCAAATCAAAACCAACCATATTCATAATGTTGTCTTACTCGTGGTTGTTCCTCGAGAATACACCATTATATCTTTTGGGTCTGACCAATGCTGTCACCTTGTTCACATAATTGTGGAATTCCACTAATATGGAAACCTGGATGAATTGTTGTTGAGCCCATTGACAACATCCTTATCTCCTCCATGATTTTGTTGAACATTAAGCTAGTGTTGGAAACTTGTGTACGCATTATCTTCATGACTCGTTCATGAAGCATATGTTTGGACAAAAGAAGTGAGTCCCTCTAATTCATGTGCACTTGATGCAAGTTGCTGCCATGAATTTGAGAAGGCTTGTTTTACCTCCTATGGAATCATCCCAAGTCAATCATGCACGTGCGAAGAATTCTGTGGTCTGTTAGACTGATCATCCTCATTCAATATGTATATCCTAGCACACCAAGCCACTGATTGAGTTGTTCAAAGATAAAGGAGTCTGTCCAAGGTGAACTCTTTGGACTTCCACGCGTGGAGACTTTGATGTCATTAATGATGGTTCCCCACCTGAACTTGGTAGTGTTTTATTGTAAGACTACCATGTGATAATGTTTTGTCTGGGACAACGTGTTCACATGTGTGTAGCAGAACCAGCTCATGTTTTGGAGCTTGCTATCGTAGTTCATTTCCCGAGAATCTCGCAACGTCATCTCGTCGCTTTGTGTTGCGAACTTTCTTTTTCTTTCTAGACTCGATGAGTCCGGAATATCCTGACACCAGCCAGATCTCAATCTCAGGTAGATATGATGGTTGGAACATTTCCCAAGAACTATAATATTGGTCTCTTGATAACCGGTAAAGTGGATGTCGTGGCCAACACACCCAGCCGGAAGACCTATTATTGTAGTATCTTGATTGAGGAAGTTGGCCACCTCCCCATAAGGACTTCGTAGGATTTATTCCCTAGCTATGCCTTATGATTTTTGTGTTTCCGAAGTATGACCTTTACTTGATGTTCTAGATACCAGACCATTTCAAGGAATGGGATACGCTAGTACATCAAGGAGAACATTAGAAGCGGAGTGCTAAATGTCTCTCGGTCGATCATCCAGATTTCGTCCCCTTGGCCTCGCTAAGGTGAAATCCGAGAAAGTGTTATCGTCCTTTGCATCTGCATCGTCCATCGCTATTCATCATGGTAGTATGTTGTATTGTCAGCACCCTTGACATGGATGTTGGTAAAACCTTGATGATTATGGAAATGCTCAAGTTCTTGAGAGCACGCACAAGCGCTAGGTGTTACCATCGGCACTAACTGGGATTGCTCCCAGTTTTCTTCAGTTAGGCTATAACTTTTCAAGCAATGGACCCACTCTCTACTGTTGAGCTTCTCCCCAGTTACTAAAATCATTCCTTGTGTTGTTTTCAACAAGGTAATCCACATCATCCATTCTAGTATGAGTATGCCATTCCTTCGAACTCCGCCAATCGATTGTTGTGATTTGCCTTAGGCTGATATAAAGAGTTTCAATGATCTCTATTTCAAAGGTAATTCTTTTTTCCACTTAAGGGGTGATCCTATGAGTCACCTCCTCTAAGATGTCTCGTTATGGTTTCATGTCAACTTAACTCCTCGCTGCGCTGACAACCGTTCACCACCTTCTTAAGTGTGGAATTGTAGTCTACCTGGTAAACCTCCGTCATCTGTTCCACTCCATTCCTCTAGAGGTGTGCTTCATCTCTCAGCTCGAGAGATGTTGCTATGTCTCATTCCGTGAGTTAATCCTGAGTTGTTCGACCTTCGAGAAGAATGATTCTTTTAGGGTCTTTCCTTTCCTCTCGTTGTCATGTTAGTTGGAGTTCTCGGAGCAAGACATCAAGATAAAGATGGTGATAGAGTCAGCGTCCTTATGAAGGGCAACCTGGATCGTGAAGATTGTGTTAGGTTGCGTTTCCCCTTCGTCTTACCCTGCGCTTGAATCTCGGGTCGAGATTCTTGTTTAGTGGGGTGAGTTGTCACATCCCTAGCTTCTGGTTTGCTCTGAGCTAGCTAGTCATGTGTTGCATCATGTTTAAATTTCAGTTAAACTTGAAATGGGGATTGTTTAAACCCTAGCACCAAATGAATGCAAATAGGCTCAAATAAAATCATTTTCAATGAACCCAAAATGCCTTTGAAAATGTTCATGATTTCTGATAAAGGTGAAAACCTCTGCCAAAAATTATGAACATATATCTAGGTTATTCCTGGATTCTTGAATTAAATCATAAAGTATTTGCATTTGGGCATTTAAATGCTAATAAATAGTTTAAATTATCAAATAATCATAAACTAAAATGTTTGCTGTTGGTTATATTTCAAACAGTGGCATTGATCAGTTTCATGATTTTTGGGTTTGGTCTAGTATTTTTAATAAAGTCACAAAGTTGCAGAAAATAGAAAACGATAGATAAAAGTAGAGAGCAGAGAACTTACCTGGCGCTCACCTGTGAAGCCCACCTGGCGGCCCAAGTGGCCGGCCCAGCCCACCAGGCCACCCTTCTGTCGTCTTCCTCCCCCTCGTCCCGAAGCAGCTCGGTGGCGCACACCCGAGAGCCCTCGGCCACCTCCTGCTTCCACCTGGGAGCCCCGGGCCTTCTACCAGCACCACGGAGACGCCCGAAGACCCTGTCCTCTCTCCCTCACTCGCTGCTCTCTCTCCCCTCCCCTGGCTCTCTCCCCCGAGCTCACCCGAGGGCCACCGTCGCCGCCGCTCGCCGCTGCCGCGCCCAGAGCCACTGCCCGCCTCTCCATCATGTCTAAAAGAACCGCCCCGTCGCCCTACTCCTCCTCGCCGAGACACACGGGTCGGGAAGCCCTGCTTCATCCCGAACGCCGCCGTCTTCTTCCGTGGGATCCGGCGATCCTCGTCGTTGCTCCGGCGACTGCAGGCCTTCCCCGAGCCCGACGAGCACTTCAATCAACGCGCTATGAGCCTCCGGTCATTTTCCCCCTAACGCCCCATCCTTTTCCACACCGTGGCCGTCGTGTTCATCGAGGCCGAAGCTCGCCTCCGCTCAAGCTTGTCGTGGGCGTCGCTCCGGCGACCATTTGGTCATCCCGTGCTAACCAACATGCCCGCCGCATCGCGTAGTGCCTCGCTAGCGCCTCAGCTTTTGCGTTTGCACGCCGCAGCCCCAACCCCGCACATGGCCGAACTCCGGCCGCCGCCTTGGAGCTCGCCGTCGTTGGCTCCGGCCACGATAGACCCGGCCTCCACCACCACTAGATGCGCGCCTGCTAGAGCTCTCCAACAAGCCCAAGAACGGCCTCGCCCGTGCCCCGTAGCGCGTTTCCGATGGCCGCCACCGTCTCGGGCCTCGCCGACGTCGAGTCGCCGGCGGGTTTGACCCCGCTGACCCCGTTTGACCACGGGTGGGCCAGTTTGACCCCCTGGGTCAATGACAGGTGGGGCCCAGCCCCACTAATTAACTAGGATTAGTACCAAATGAATTTAGTTAAGCTAATCACACTGACATGCGGGACCCACTGTCAGGTTTGACCGGACCGCGACCTGTTGACCTGCTGACGTCACACTGACATCAGACTGACGCAGTAAATCATTTACTGGATTTATTCTTTTTAGGAAATTCCAGAAAATACCACAAACTTCTAAAAATCATAGAAATTCAACCGTAACTCCAAATTAAATAAGTTATATATGAAAAATGATCAGAAAAATCCAACCTATCCATCTGTACTAGTTTCATGCATGTTAAAACACTTTAACCTTGCTGTTTAGGTGAAACAAGTTAATGCACCTTTATGACTTCATATAATGGGTTTGCATTTGAATCTTTGGTTCAAATGGACTCATTTCAATCTGTTCTAGCTTGCATTAGCCCAAAACACATTCATATTGCCATGTCATAGCATGCATCATATTGTGCTTTGCATTGATCGTGTTTCTTCTCTGTTTGTCGGTGTTGTTCCCCCTCGATAGACATTGTACCGACGTTTTGATCGTTGACACTGATGAAGACTCAATGCTATCCTCAGAAGTGCTAGGCAAGCAAAAGCCCCTTGTTCATTCCGATACAATCCTACCCTCTCGCCCTGCTCTCTTTTACTGCATTAGGACAACAACGAGTCATTTGTTACTTGCTGCGGTAGTTGAACCCCTTTATCCTCTACATGACCTGTCATTGCCACAGTAAATAGATGAAACCCACTAGTATGAGTAGGAGTTGTTTGAGCCCTGTTGTGCCTAATCATTCATGTTTGTTTGTCATGCCTGCTACTGCTTAGAGTTGAGTCAGGTTTGATTCATCGGGAATGAATCAGAGGTGTGTGAACATGTCCTACTGTGTGTGAGCTAAGTGTGTGAACACGATTTGATAAAAGGTATCGGTGAGAGGCCATGTAGGAGTACATGGTGGGTTGTCTCATTGAAGCCGTCCTTAGGAACTGAGTTCTGTGTTTGTGATCCATGATTCAGCTACTACCATGCATTGGGCCCTGAAATATGACCCCGCTTGACTTCTTATTCACCTTGTCCTCTGTCCAGGAGTTGCAAGTAGTTTCTGGTGTTTGTAGTATGCTGGAGGCCGTGCGTAGCGCTGACCGGAGGGGTGGGCTGTGATGCGGTAGGCACGTGGCCAGGTATATCGGGCGCCTGTTTTGTATCACGGAACCCTGTTCACATCGTTTGGGGCTGTGAGCGAAACCCCGGCCAGATCTCCTCATGGATGGAACCCGAATAGGCGATAAACCTGGACTAGAGACTTAGGTGTTTAGGTAGGTCGTGGTCTACACCCACGTCGGCTTTCACTTGAAGTCTGCCGAGCACATGTCGTGTGCAGACGCTAAGTGGTGGAAACATGTATGAAGAAGTACACCCCTGCAGGGTTAACATCATCTATTCGAATAGCCGTGTCCGCGGTAAAGGACTTCTGGGTTGCTTATATCAGTTCATAGACAAGTGAAAGTGGATACTCTAAAATACGCAAGATAAGTGTGAGTGCTATGGATGGCGTCCTCGTAGGAAGACGGGAGCAGATCCATAGTGGTGTATTGATATGGTGAATATGTGGACTCGTGTGCGCCACCTCAAAAGAGTTACTTGCAGTAGTAGTTCAGGATAGCCACCGAGTCAAAGTTGGCTTGCTGCAGTTAAACCCCACCATCCCCTTTGTTGATAATGATGCATATGTAGTTAGTTCTGATGTAAGTCTTGCTGGGTACATTTGTACTCACGTTTGCCTATTTTATGTTTTTGCAGAGAGACTTCAGTCTCACTAGTAGTTTCGTGTGGACTTCGACGTTTAGCTTGTTACCTCAGCTACGATCTTGTGCCCTCGGCAGGATCTGGTAGATAGTCAGGCTTCTCAGCCTTTTTCATTTATAGATGTCTGTACTCAGACATGATAGCTTCCGCTTGTGCTTTGACTTGTATGCTCTGAATGTTGGGTCATGGGACCCCTATTTGTAATATCTCGCTCCTCGGAGCCTAATGAATACATACTTGGGTCGTAGAATCATGTTGTGATGCCATGTTGTATTTGCACATATCGAGCATATTGTGTGTATGTTATTGAAATGCTTGGTATGTGTGGGATCTGACTATCTAGTTGTTTATCCTTAGTAGCCTCTCTTACCAGGAAATGTCTCCTAGTGTTTCCATGGTAGCTTGCTACTGCTCCGGAACACTTAGGCTGGCCGGCATGTGTCCTTCTTCGTTTCGGTGTCTGTCCCCTCGGGGAAATGTCACGCGATGAATACCGGAGTCCTGTTAGCCCGCTACAGCCCGGTTCACCGGAGTCCTGCTAGCCCAGTGCTACAGCCTGGATTCACTCGCTGATGACCGACACGTTCGATGCTGGGTCATGGATGCTTGTCCCTGTAAGTTTGTGCCACTTTGGGTTTACGACTAGCCATGTCAGCCCGGGCTCCTTATCATATGGATGCTAGCGACACTATCATATACGTGTGCCAAAAGGCACAAACGGTCCCGGGCAAAGGTAAGGCGACACCCGTGGGAATACCGTGCGTGAGGCCGCAAAGTGATATGAGGTGTTACATGCTAGATCGATGTGGCATTGAGTCGGGGTCCTGACAAGTACATCGGTAGATGCACATGGTGCTGGTGCGTCCACTGTCTCGTGCAACTCATTAGTTGTTGTTAATCTAAGGCCCTGTTTGGTTAAAAACTCCCTAGTGCCTACCTGCTTGGTTCCAGGGACTAAACATGGACTAGAGGTTATTAAATGACATGCTAAAAGACCATGTTACCCCTATTAATGAACTAATAGGAACAAGGTGCGATGCGTGGCAGGGGCAACTGTTGGAAAAAGTCCCAAAAAGACTGTCACATCCCTAGCTTCTGGTAATGCACTAGGCTAGACCTCTTGCTGCATCATGTTTAAATTCAAATGAAATTTGAATTAAGGAATTTTCAAAGCCTCAGAATCCTTTAAAAAAATGATCAAGATAAAAATTGCTTCAAATAAGTCCAAGAAAATGTTCTTGTTATCCTCTGGAAATATTGGCAAGAGGTAAAATCCAAACCAATATTTTCGGTATCTCAGAAACATTTATTTTGGGTATTTGAATTAAATCAATAATCTATTTGAATTTGGGGATATATTCCTAATATATAATGAATATATTTTCAAATGCTTTGAAATGTTTTATGTACTTCTGGAATAGTCCAGAGAGGTAACATAAAATATTTCAGAATGTTTTGGCACTGTAAGAAATTATTTTGAATTTGAAAACAGTGGCAAAATAAAATAAAAAGGGAAACAGAACAGAAAAAAAAAAGAGAAGGAAGTACCTGGCCTCACCCGTGCAACCCAGCCGGCCCAGCTCCTCCCGCGGCCCAGCCCACCTGGCCCCCTTCTCCTGTCTTCTTCCCGTGCCAGCGCACGAAGCAGCTGCGTGCTGGACGCACGCGCGCCGACGCCGGCCACCTCCTGCTTCGCCGTGGCAGCCTCCCCGACCCCCTCGCGACGCCACGAAGACGGCCTCGACCCCCCTCGATCGTCTCTCTCTCTCTGGACCCCCTCCTCCTCCTCTGTTCTCCCTTCCTCTCGTCACCGAACGCACCTGGGAGCGCCGCTCGCCGTAGCCATGACCACGGCCACCCCCTCCCCTCTCCGACGTGCTCCCGAGCTCCTGCACCTCGTCGCCAACCCCCTCACCGGGCCACGTGACCGGAAGGGCCCCGAGCAGCCGCCATCGTCATCATCTCCGAGCTTCGGCCCCGGTGCCGTCTCCGTCGAATTCGGCCACTCCGGCGCGCCCCCGAGCCCACTGACCCTCCCTACAGCTCCGCGGTGAGCCTCCGTGCAGAACCCCTCTCTCTCCCCTCGCGTTTGCGAGCTCTAGGCCATAGCCCGTCGCGGCTGAACTCCGGCCGCCGCTGACCATGTCGCCGCCGTGGCCTGAGCTCGAACGGGTCGCGCCCGTGCATCTCACCGAGCTCGTGGTGACTCCAGGAGGTTGCGCAATGCTTTACCGCACTCGCCCGTGCTCCACAACGCCGTTTTCGCCGAGGCCCGAACTCCGGCGCCGCCTCGGGCTCCATTCCGGCGAACCCCGGCCACCCCCGCACCTTCCGTTGGCCCCCCTAGATGCGCACGGGCACGGGCTACCTTCTGGTGCCCTTCGCGCGTCCAGCCGCCGCCCGTAGCGCAACCCCGGTGAACTTCCGCCGCGTTTCGGGTCGCCGCCGGCCGAACTCCGGTGGCCAGTGACGTGGCGCTGTCATTAGCACTAATGACCCTGTTAAACTAACCCCGTGACGCTGACAGTGGGCCCCGTAGCGGGTCAAAGCCCGGGTCAACGCGGGATTAGCCCCTGTGTCACTGACGTGTGGACCCCACACGTCAGGTTTGACCTGGCCCCACCTGTCAACGACACTAGTCAGCACTGTGTCACTGACCAGTGGACCCCACTGGTCAGGTTTGACCTGAACCTGCTCTGTTGACCTGATGACGTCAAGGTGATGTCATGCTGACGCATTAAATGATTTTCTGGATTTAAAATAATCAGATAATTCCAGAAATTTGTAAAAACTTCAATAAATCATAGAAAATTAACCGTAACTCCAAATTAAATAAATTATATATGAAAAATTATCAGAAAAATTCAAGGAATCCATCTGTACCATTTTCATGCATGTTAGAACAACTTATCACTACTGTTTAGAGAAAATGAAGTGAATGACATTTAAATAATCACATATGGAGTTTGAATTTGAATCTTGTATTCAAACCAACTTCATTTAATCTGTTGCTAGTTGCATTAGCTCAAAACACATTCATATTGCCATGCCATGAGCATGCATCATATTGTGCATTGCACTGATTGTATTTCTTCTTTGTTGCCGGTAATTGTCCCCTCTCGATAGACGTGTACCGATGATGTGATCGTTGACACTGATGAAGACTCAATGTTATCTTCAGAAGTGCCAGGCAAGCAAAACCCCCTTGTTCATTCCGATACAATCCTACTCTCTCGCTCCTGCTCTCTTTTAATGCATTAGGACAACACCGATTCATCTGTTATTTGCTGCGGTAGCTGAACCCCTTTATCCTCTGCATGACCTGTCATTGCCACAGTAAATAGATGAAACCCACTAGCATGAGTAGGAGTTGTTTGAGCCCTGTTGTGCCTACTCATTCATGTTTGTTTGTCATGCCTGCTACTGCTTAGAGTTGAGTCAGGTCTGATTCATCGGGGATGAATCAGAGGCGTGTGAACATGTCCTACTGTGTGTGAGCTAAGTGTGTGAACACGATTTGGTAAAGGTAGCGGTGAGAGGCCATGTAGGAGTACATGGTGGGTTGTCTCATTGTAGCCGTCCTCAGGAACTGAGTTCTGTGTTTGTGATCCATGATTCAGTTACTACCGTACATTGGGCCCTGAAATATGACCCCGCTCGACTTCTTATTCACCCTAGCTCTCTGTCCAGGAGTTGCAAGTAGTCTCTGGTGTTTGTAGCTTACTGGAGGCCGTGGACAGCGCTGACCGTAGGGGTGGGCTGTGATGCGGTAGGTATGTGGCACGGTGTACCGGATGCCCGTTTGGTATCTCGGGAACCCTGTTCACATTGTTTGGGGCTGTGAGCGAAACTCCGGCCGGATCTCCTCATGGATGGAACCCGAATAGGCGATAAACCTGGACTAGAGACTTGAGTGTTTAGGTAGGTCGTGGTCTACACCCACGTCGGCTTTCGCTTGAAGTCTGCCGAGCACATGTCGTGTGCAGACGCTAAGTGGTGGAAACATGTATGAAGAAGTACACCCCTGCAGGGTTATCATCATCTATTCGAATAGCCGTGTCCACGGAAAAGGACCTCTGGGTTGCTTATATCAGTTCATAGACAAGTGAAAGTGGATACTCTAAAATACGCAAGATAAGCGTGAGTGCTATGGATGGCGTTCTCGTAGGGAGACGGGAGCGATTCCATAGTGGTGTATTCATATGGTGAATATGTGGACTCGTGTGCGCCACCTCAAAAGAGTCGCTTGCAGTCGTAGTTCAGGATAGCCACCGAGTCAAAGCTGGCTTGCTGCAGTTAAACCCCACCATCCCCTTTGTTGATAATGAAGCATATGTAGTTAGTTCTGATGTAAGTCTTGCTGGGTACATTTGTACTCACGTTTGCCTATTTATGTTTTTGCAGAGAGACTTCGGTCTCGCTAGTAGTCCCGCGTGGACTTCGACGTTTAGCTTGTTACCTCAGCTACGATCTTGTGCCCTCGGCAGGATCTGGTAGATAGTCAGGCTTCTCAGCCTTTTTCATTTATAGATGTCTGTACTCAGACATGATAGCTTCCGCTTGTGCTTTGACTTGTATGCTCTGAGTGTTGGGTCATGAGACCCATGTTTGTAATATCTCGCTCCTCGGAGCCTATTGAATAAACTACTTGAGTCGTAGAGTCATTTTGTGATGCCATGTTGTATTGCACATATCGAGCATATTGTGTGTATGTTATTGAAATGCTTGGTATGTGTGGGATCTGACCATCTAGTTGTTTATCTTTAGTAGCCTCTCTTACCGGGAAATGTCTCCTAGTGTTTCCACTGAGCCATGGTAGCTTGCTACTGCTCCGGAACACTTAGGCTGGCTGGCATGTGTCCTTCTTCGTTCCTGTGTCTGTCCCTTCGGGGAAATGTCACGCGATGAATACCGGAGTCCTGTTAGCCTGCTACAGCCCGGTTCACCGGAGTCCTGCTAGCCCAGTGCTACAGCCTGGGTTCACTCGCTGCTGACCGACACGTTCGATGCTGGGTCATGGATGCCTGTCCCTGTAAGTTTGTGCCACTTTGGGTTTACGACTAGCCATGTCAGCCCGGGCTCCTTATCATATGGATGCTAGCGACACTGTCATATACGTGTGCCAAAAGGCGCAAACGGTCCCGGGCAAAGGTAAGGCGACACCCGTGGGAATACCGTGCGTGAGGCCGCAAAGTGATATGAGGTGTTACATGCTAGATCGATGTGGCATTGAGTCGGGGTCCTGACAGCGTTGGTATCAGAGCTTGACTGCCTGTAGGATTACCAAGCCAAACTGGTCGAAGTTGAGTCTAGAAATTCTTTAGTTATATAAGGGAATTGATTGTGGGATGGAACGTAAGGCTCTTTTTACTCCTTATACCTTATGCCTTCTGATCTGAGTCATCTTATCTTTTCTACGGGGATTAAGAACTAGGCTATCTCTTTTTTCTATCAGGATCACGTGTTACTAATCCGTAGACTTATAGATTGTTAGACTTAAGCCTCGTTTCAGTTCCTACTACTTCTGTATGTTAATTATTGATCTCGAGACCTTGATATTGTGCTTCTGAGTGGTTATGCCACCATTTTTGTGAATGTCTCAAATCTTTTCTGAGCATTTACAGCCGTTATGCTGTCCGAGTCATCCCAGGTTTCTAAGTAGTCTGATGCAATTGCAAATCCTTTCTTCCTGTTTCAATGTTCCCATGGGCCAGATTAACCACACTAATCAGTGAGTTGAGGTACTCCGTTACCTTGACATATATGTTGGAGATACTATTATGGCCCTAGGTGTTTAGGGAGTCACCTAGTAATCTAGCAATGTTTTGTGATCCCCAGTGTGATGATTCTGGCTTTTATTCTCGAAAGCATCCCGTGATGCCACTTAGTAGTAGGTATTCTACTCCTTGAGCTTTGAACCCGAGATTCACTCTACTTACTTCATGTTGATAGTGTTTGCTAGTTCCTTCAGGATATTAGTAACTTTGCGATAGTCCTCGAAGTCCGTGGTATCTTCTTCTTCCAAATACCATGAACTACTTATGTCAGAAGTTCCTCGTTGAACTGAACGATCACAGCCAGAGTGCTCTTGATGAGTTCTCCGTTATATGTTATGGCTCTGCCAGTTCTACTTTTCTGCATGGGTTATCCGGAAGAATTATGTTGAACTTGGATCGACATACTAATCTATGCATCCACAACTCAGAAAGTTATATGTTCCTTTGAGTTGTCCCTCTTTAGTTGTCTACTGACCCTCGTCTATCAATTGATAGTCAAGAGTATGCGTGCGTTCGTTTATCGATGCCTATTACTCTTGTGGTCCGTCGAGCCATTCTATCGCGGAATGACTAGGAGAAACAAACTCCAGTACCTCTTCCATATCTAGGATTGGGTCAAAGCAATTGTGCTCCGCAGATCAAAATGCCAGCCCAGCTTTTGATTCTGTTCTACCCTGAAGTATTACCGTCTTTATGTCAGGATTTTCATGGGGATTGCACCAGCTCTTGTGAATTCTTGATGTAGTGATACTTCTTGCCATCATTGTTCATTCCTTGGTTCCTGTGTTATTGTAACCGGAATGCCGACAAGTGAATCGTGATGTGTGAAATCAATACTGCTAGCAACCCCGTTGCTTGGTAGTTATAGGACAATAATTTCATTCTTAGCATGTTGGTTATTGAATCATCATTCTAAGATTGATCGTGCTACCTAGTCCATTCTCCTGGTTCACTCCTCAATCGATGATGTTAGGATTATTTCTAATTCTTGCTCTATTGATCATATCGTCTTGCCCTGAAAAGCAAGATTGTTCTCGAGCTTAGTAACATACCGGTGGCTCGTGATTTTCTGAATATCTTCTCAGAAGTATTACCAGGTTGTCACCTGACCGCTATGTTGAGCTCGTGATCAAGTTGGTTTTTTGTGAACCATCCTTCTCCAAGAATCTGTGTTGGATATCCCCGAGCTAGTTGGTTAAGTTAGACAACGACTTGGAGAGTTGGAAGATAAAAGCTTGTCTGACTTAGTTCGTCCCAAAGGGATATTCTTGTGTAGTGTGTGTTGAAGAAAGATGATATCTTCATCGATTGGTCCCTGTGATCAGTTGCTGGATCTATTGTCTTATCAATCCTTTGATTTGAGTGTGGGCTATCGTCAAATCAAATCAGAACCAACGATATTCGTAATGTTGTCTTACTCGTGGTTGATCCCTCGAGCATACACCATTATATCTTTGGTCTGACCAATGCTATCACCGTGTTCACTTAACTATGGAATTCCTTTTAAAAGGAAACCTAGATGAATTGTTGTAGAGCCCATTGACAACATCCTTATCTCCTCCATAATTTTGTTGAACATTAAGCTAGTGTTGGAAACTTTTGAAAGCATTTGTTCATGCTAGCTCATGAAGCATATGTTTGGATGAAGGTAGTGATTTCCTTTAATTCATGTGCATCTGATGCAAGTTGCCGCCGTGGATTTGAGAAAGTCAATGTTGTTTTCTTGGAATCATTCCAAATCAGTCATGCACACGTGCGAAGAATTCTGTGGTTTGAAGACTTGCAACCTTCAATCTATATGTGTCCCTAGCACACCAAGCCACTGATTGAATTGTTCAAGGAGAAGAAGTTCCTTCTTAAGAGTATACCTTATGCAAGGACTTCGATATCCTCGATGATGGTTCCCCTCCTGAATTCGGTAGTGTTTTATTATAAGACTACTTTGTGGTCATGCTTGTCTTGGACAACATGTTCACATGTTTGTAGCAGAACCAGCTCATGTTTTGGAGCTTGCTATCGTAGTTCATCTCCCGAGAATCTCGCAACGTCATCTCGTCGATTTGTGTTGCAAACTTTCATTTTTCTTCCTAGACTCGATGAGTCTGGAATATCCTGACACCAACCAGATTTGAATCTTAGGCAGATATGATGGGTTGGAAAATTTCCCAAGAACTATAATATTGGTCTCTCGATAACCGGTAAGGTGGATGTCGTGGCCAACACACCCATCCGGTAGACCTATTATTATAGTATCTTATTTGATGAAATTGGCCACCTCCCCATAGGGATTTCGTAGGATTTACTCCCTAGTTGCCCCTATGGATCTTTGTGTTCCCGAAGTCCGACCTTTACTTGATGTTCTAGATACCAAACCATTTCAATGAATGGGATACACTAGCACATCAAGGAGAACATTAGAAGCGGAGTGCTAAATGTCTCTCGGTCGATCATCCAGATTTTTATTTCCTTGGCCTCGCTAAGGTGAAATCTGAGAAGGTGTTATCTTCCTTTGCATCTGCATCATCCATCATTAGCCATCATGGTAGCAAGTTGTGTTGCCAGGACCCTTGACACGGATGTTGGTAAAACCTTGATGAATATGGAAATGCTCAAGTTCTTGAGAGCACGCACAAGCGTTACGTGTTATCATCGGCTCTAACTGGGATTACTCTCAGTTTCCTCGGCAATGCTATGACCTCTTCAAACAGTGAATTCACTCCCTATTGTTGGGTTCTTCCCCAGTTACCAGAATCATTCCTAGCATTTGCATTTTGTTCCTAGCTTGCACCGCCAATGTGCCATTCTACCATGGGTCTCTTCCATTTCCGGTGATAAGCAAATTCATCCATTACGTTGTCTTCAACAAGGTAACCCACATCATCCAAGTCCGAGTATGCCATTCTACCGACCCCCTCCAAACGATCGCTCGAGAATTGCCTTAGGCTGGTTTAAAGAGTTTCAATGATCTCTGAATCAAAAGTGATTCGTTTTGCCACTTAAGGGGATATCTCTACGAGTCACCTTCCCTAAGGTGTATCGTTATGGTATCATGGCAACTCAACTCCTCGCTACGTTGACAATCGTTTACCACCTTCTTAGGTATGAAATTGTTGTCTACCTAGCGAACCTTCGTCATCCGTTTCTTCCACCCCTATTGATGTGTATCTCGTGTCTCAACCCGAAAGATGGTTCTATGTCTCATTCCGTAAGTTAATCTTGAGTTGTTCGATCTTCAAGGAGATCGACCCTTCTAGAGTCTCCTTCTTTCCCCCCCCTGTCATGTTGACAGGATTTCTCAGAGCAAGACGACAAGACAAAGATGGTGTTCAAATCAACGTTCAACTGAAGTGCACCCTGGATCGTGAAGATTATACTAGTTGTGTTTCCCCTTCACCTTACCCTACGCTTGAATCTCGAGACGAGATTCTTGTTTAGTGGGGGTGAGTTGTCACATCCCCAGCTTCTGGTAATGCACTAGGCTAGACCTCTTGCTGCATCATGTTTAAATTCAAATGAAATTTGAATTGAGGAATTTTCAAAGCCTCAGAATCCTTTAAAAAAATGATCTAGATAAAAATTGCTTCAAATAAGTCCAAGAAAATGTTCTTGTTATCCTCTGGAAATATTGGCAAGAGGTAAAATCCAAACCAATATTTTCGGTATCTCAGAAACATTTATTTTGGGTATTTGAATTAAATCAATAATCTATTTGAATTTGGGGATATATTCCTAATATATAATGAATATATTTTCAAATGCTTTGAAATGTTTTATGTACTTCTGGAATAGTCCAGAGAGGTAACATAAAATATTTCAGAATGTTTTGGCACTGTAAGAAATTATTTTGAATTTGAAAACAGTGGCAAAATAAAATAAAAAGGGAAACAGAACAGAAAAAAATAAAAAAAAAAGAGAAGGAAGTACCTGGCCTCACCCGTGCAGCCCAGCCGGCCCAGCTCCTCCCGCGGCCCAGCCCACCTGGCCCCCTTCTCCTGTCTTCTTCCCGTGCCAGCGCACGAAGCAGCTGCGTGCTGGACGCACGCGCGCCGACGCCAGCCACCTCCTGCTTCGCCATGGCAGCCTCCCCGACCCCCTCGCGACGCCACGAAGACGGCCTTGACCCCCCTCGATCGTCTCTCTCTCTCTGGACCCCCTCCTCCTCCTCTGTTCTCCCTCCCTCTCGTCACCGAACGCACCTGGGAGCGCCGCTCGCCGTAGCCATGACCACGGCCACCCCCTCCCCTCTCCGACGTGCTCCCGAGCTCCTGCACCTCGTCGCCAACCCCCTCACCGAGCCACGTGACCGGAAGGGCCCTGAGCAGCCGCCATCGTCATCATCTCCGAGCTTCGGCCCCGGTGCCGTCTCCGTCGTATTCGGCCACTCCGGCGCGCCCCCGAGCCCACTGACCCTCCCTACAGCTCCGCGGTGAGCCTCCGTGCAGAACCCCTCTCTCTCCCCTCGCGTTTGCGAGCTCTAGGCCATAGCCCGTCGCGGCTGAACTCCGGCCGCCGCTGACCATGTCGCCGCCGTGGCCTGAGCTCGAACGGGTCGCGCCCGTGCATCTCACCGAGCTCGTGGTGACTCCAGGAGGTTGCGCAATGCTTTACCTCACTCGCCCGTGCTCCACAACGCCGTTTTCGCCGAGGCCCGAACTCCGGCGCCGCCTCGGGCTCCATTCCGGCGAACCCCGGCCACCCCCGCACCTTCCGTTGGCCCCCCTAGATGCGCACGGGCACGGGCTACCTTCTGGTGCCCTTCGCGCGTCCAGCCGCCGCCCGTAGCGCAACCCCAGTGAACTTCCGCCGCGTTTCGGGTCGCCGCCGGCCGAACTCCGGTGGCCAGTGATGTGGCGCTGTCATTAGCACTAATGACCCTGTTAAACTAACCCCGTGACGCTGACAGTGGGCCCCGTAGTGGGTCAAAGCCCGGGTCAACGTGGGATTAGCCCCTGTGTCACTGACGTGTGGACCCCACACGTCAGGTTTGACCTGGCCCCACCTGTCAACGACACTAGTCAGCACTATGTCACTGACCAGTGGACCCCACTGGTCAGGTTTGACCTGAACCTGCTCTGTTGACCTGATGACGTCAAGGTGATGTCATGCTGACGCATTAAATGATTTTCTGGATTTAAAATAATCAGATAATTCCAGAAATTTGTAAAAACTTCAATAAATCATAGAAAATTAACCGTAACTCCAAATTAAATAAATTATATATGAAAAATTATCAGAAAAATTCAAGGAATCCATCTGTACCATTTTCATGCATGTTAGAACAACTTATCACTACTGTTTAGAGCAAATGAAGTGAATGGCATTTAAATAATCACATATGGAATTTGAATTTGAATCTTGTATTCAAACCAACTTCATTTAATCTGTTGCTAGTTGCATTAGCTCAAAACACATTCATATTGCCATGCCATGAGCATGCATCATATTGTGCATTGCACTGATTGTATTTCTTCTTTGTTGCCGGTAATTGTCCCCTCTCGATAGACGTGTACCGATGATGTGATCGTTGACACTGATGAAGACTCAATGTTATCTTCAGAAGTGCCAGGCAAGCAAAACCCCCTTGTTCATTCCGATACAATCCTACTCTCTCGCTCCTGCTCTCTTTTAATGCATTAGGACAACACCGATTCATCTGTTATTTGCTGCGGTAGCTGAACCCCTTTATCCTCTGCATGACCTGTCATTGCCACAGTAAATAGATGAAACCCACTAGCATGAGTAGGAGTTGTTTGAGCCCTGTTGTGCCTACTCATTCATGTTTGTTTGTCATGCCTGCTACTGCTTAGAGTTGAGTCAGGTCTGATTCATCGGGGATGAATCAGAGGCGTGTGAACATGTCCTACTGTGTGTGAGCTAAGTGTGTGAACACGATTTGGTAAAGGTAGCGGTGAGAGGCCATGTAGGAGTACATGGTGGGTTGTCTCATTGTAGCCGTCCTCAGGAACTGAGTTCTGTGTTTGTGATCCATGATTCAGTTACTACCGTACATTGGGCCCTGAAATATGACCTCGCTCGACTTCTTATTCACCCTAGCTCTCTGTCCAGGAGTTGCAAGTAGTCTCTGGTGTTTGTAGCTTACTGGAGGCCGTGGACAGCGCTGACCGTAGGGGTGGGCTGTGATGCGGTAGGTACGTGGCACGGTGTACCGGATGCCCGTTTGGTATCTCGGGAACCCTGTTCACATTGTTTGGGGCTGTGAGCGAAACTCCGGCCGGATCTCCTCATGGATGGAACCCGAATAGGCGATAAACCTGGACTAGAGACTTGAGTGTTTAGGTAGGTCGTGGTCTACACCCACGTCGGCTTTCGCTTGAAGTCTGCCGAGCACATGTCGTGTGCAGACGCTAAGTGGTGGAAACATGTATGAAGAAGTACACCCCTGCAGGGTTATCATCATCTATTCGAATAGCCGTGTCCACGGAAAAGGACCTCTGGGTTGCTTATATCAGTTCATAGACAAGTGAAAGTGGATACTCTAAAATACGCAAGATAAGCGTGAGTGCTATGGATGGCGTTCTCGTAGGGAGACGGGAGCGATTCCATAGTGGTGTATTCATATGGTGAATATGTGGACTCGTGTGCGCCACCTCAAAAGAGTCGCTTGCAGTCGTAGTTCAGGATAGCCACCGAGTCAAAGCTGGCTTGCTGCAGTTAAACCCCACCATCCCCTTTGTTGATAATGAAGCATATGTAGTTAGTTCTGATGTAAGTCTTGCTGGGTACATTTGTACTCACGTTTGCCTATTTATGTTTTTGCAGAGAGACTTCGGTCTCGCTAGTAGTCCCGCGTGGACTTCGACGTTTAGCTTGTTACCTCAGCTACGATCTTGTGCCCTCGGCAGGATCTGGTAGATAGTCAGGCTTCTCAGCCTTTTTCATTTATAGATGTCTGTACTCAGACATGATAGCTTCCGCTTGTGCTTTGACTTGTATGCTCTGAGTGTTGGGTCATGAGACCCATGTTTGTAATATCTCGCTCCTCGGAGCCTATTGAATAAACTACTTGAGTCGTAGAGTCATTTTGTGATGCCATGTTGTATTGCACATATCGAGCATATTGTGTGTATGTTATTGAAATGCTTGGTATGTGTGGGATCTGACCATCTAGTTGTTTATCTTTAGTAGCCTCTCTTACCGGGAAATGTCTCCTAGTGTTTCCACTGAGCCATGGTAGCTTGCTACTGCTCCGGAACACTTAGGCTGGCCGGCATGTGTCCTTCTTCGTTCCTGTGTCTGTCCCTTCGGGGAAATGTCACGCGATGAATACCGGAGTCCTGTTAGCCTGCTACAGCCCGGTTCACCGGAGTCCTGCTAGCCCAGTGCTACAGCCTGGGTTCACTCGCTGATGACCGACACGTTCGATGCTGGGTCATGGATGCCTGTCCCTGTAAGTTTGTGCCACTTTGGGTTTACGACTAGCCATGTCAGCCCGGGCTCCTTATCATATGGATGCTAGCGACACTGTCATATACGTGTGCCAAAAGGCTCAAACGGTCCCGGGCAAAGGTAAGGCGACACCCGTGGGAATACCGTGCGTGAGGCCGCAAAGTGATATGAGGTGTTACATGCTAGATCGATGTGGCATTGAGTCGGGGTCCTGACAAAGACTCCCTCGGGGTCTTCTTTCTTTAGTCCCAAATGCCCACTTTTAGTCCCTAAAATTCCCCCTGATTGGTTTAGATGGGACTGACACGGAGTTTTTTTAGTCCCTACACCAAAATGTCCTTGTAAATAAACACCCTCTAATAATGCCGCTGGAAAATTGATGCAATGCCATAGTTAAAAGCAAATTACATGTTTAACGAATTTTATTGTTAATATTAATCAATGCCACCGTTTGAGAAATGCTAATGTCTTGCTTTCTTTCCCATTTAGATAAGGTAGATGCTTCTTTTTGTTGGCTTTTGTGTCATCCACCGTTATTGTCCACTAATTGTTTCCTTTGCACCTCTGTGTAAACAGGGTTATCTACTTCACCTCATTGCCATTGTGACCTTTTGTTGCACTGCACAAAACACTTTTGTTTTAAGAGTGTTTTATGTAGTGCAACAAAAATGTCACACCGACAATGTTGCTTGATTGCTTGATCTTAGGGGAACTGCACAAGAGGAGATCTTACTTCCTATCCGTAAGGAAAATTTGGTTCAGATCTTCTTCATGCGAGTTGTTTGAATTCTGCATCATGAGAGGTCAGTACTAGCCTTCTTTCACATGATTCTACAGTGTGCTTTCATATGTTGTGCTACTTGTGCGATAATGTTGCTTGATTTTAGTGAACTGCACAAATGGAGACAAGACTTCCAATCTGTATGTGCACCGTAATATCCCATTGAGGTAAGATAAGGATATTTCCCAACTGCTGGCCTGTATTTTGCCACTTTCATCAAAAAATTAAGTTTAGTACTATACTTGTGCTCCCTAATTGACATGCCAAATCTTACATTGAAGGCGAAGCTTGTCTGTTATTGAACCAAGTGATGAAGGAGAAGAACAAGCGGAAGAAAAACAAAAATCAACTCTCGGTGCTGTAATGAAGCACTGGAACTATGATGACACAAGTAATGATATAATTTTGCATCTTAATTTATTGCTATGGCTGGAACGAGCAATTGTTTTGCCACTGATTTGATGCCATATGTAATTATCTCTACTTGTGCAAACAGGGATCTTCTTTGAAGATACCATATATTTTAGTGGAACTGCACAAGAAGATGTTGGAAACATTAAACTAATCGAGGAGTATATAGTAAGCATGGCCACCCCCGTAGATAGCAACAGATGGTTCCGGAGAAGTGCTTCATCTGTATGCTCTACACAATCAGCCTCCTGACAAAGGTTGGTACTCGCCCACTGATTTCATCCATATGATTGAGCTTTGTCATCTCTATTGGTGTTGTGCTACTATTTAGATATTGTCATGAAAAAGTGGTATTGTCCTTGAGAAGTGCTTCATCTGTGCTGTTTTAAATATTTCCTTTCCTTTTTTTCGAGCAAATAGGGATGCTAGCATTTAGTAGTCCTCTTGTCTTTGCACAATAGGATCATCTTCCTCTGAAGAAGAATATGGAGTACGTGAAGTGACTAGTTCCGATTATGCCAGGATGAAGAAGCCATGTCTATATTCTCATCAGAAGGAGCAGTTGAAGGATGGTTACATTACTTCCCACAAGACCAAACTAACTTCAGCTCAGAATGACTGATAAATCTCCATTTTTTGCTGTGATGCGCGAGTACAATGTTGTTCTAGGATTCTTTTTGGTGATTTCCATTTTTCTAAAAGTGTGCTCTACATGGACCATGTATGTGCCTATTGAAACTGTCAATTCATAGTACAGTTTGCTTTATACTAATCACTTTTTTGTATTTGTGCAAACAGCGGTGCTCAGCTTGATTTCAGTGGGAACTGCACAAAATGTTCATGAATACATCGAATCATTCATTTCCACTACAAGAAAGTAGGTGTCCATAAGTTCAAGGCATTGCAACATATAAGGGCGAAATCATACAAGCTACGCGCGAATTTGGTTGATTTTGGTGGAACTGCACAAAAAGAACAGGTGGTTTATTTAGCACGAGGTGCCATGTCAATGTCCGAACTGATGGAAAACCCTACCCATTCCACAATCGTAGGCATTTGATATTTTGGAATGGGACAACCTTGTCAAATTTTGCTCATTGATTTTAGCAAGATATGCGTTTGATATTTTCGAATGGGACGTCCTTTGCTGTCAGCAGCGTCGATCAATTTTTTCTTTATTCTTTAGTTGTGAAGTAAATATTGCCTCTGACATGTGAGTCGCTGAGATGCATAATCATCGGTTGCTTTGAATGTTCTCTATGAATTGCCAGGCCTGTGTGTTTGATTGCAATGTACAGAAACGCTAAAAAGCTGCTCAAACTCTTTGTACTCCTTTTGTTCCTTTTTACTTTGCACATTGTAAAAGTGCATATTTTTTTTATAAGATTGGTTAAAGTAGAGATACTTTGACTGCAGACAAAACTTGTATGCAGACTAGAAAGGACCAGAGGGAGTACATGTGAAACTGCTGCAAACGAGGTGATCACCCTGGTAATAATGCTAGTACATATTGTTTTGCATGTTCATCCAATGCCAGTGATACATGAATTCGAACTAATCGAAATAAATTCATTCATACACGGTCGGATTTCATATAAACATGCCGGATTTCATTACATTTCATACATTCTTCAACTAAAAAGGGGTGCACTGGAGGTATAATTAATTAACCGAAGCTACCCACCTGTGTCCCGCTAAGCCGAATAGAAGCTTCAGTGACTTAACTGCAGGTGAAGTTGCATAACTGACATGTGGCCTATTGGGCCCACGTGTCAGTCAGCCAACTGTACCAGCAGTTAAGTAGAAGCAGCGTTCTTCTCCAGTGCAGCTCTCAGACTCCACGTCGCCGCCAAGAAGCTAACCGGTCATCAATGGTCAACCCGCCTAGCTTGGCTTCAACCGGAGGGTAGTAGCGGTGGCCTTAGTTGGACCCGAGCGGCGGCGACCTACCGTGTTCTAATCTTCCTTGTTTTCTATGTGGCGCAGCCTTGTTGGGAGCGGGGCAGGGCCTCGGTGGAGCCGGCGATGTCCTCTATCTCGTTGCCGGCGGGCGGTGCCTCAGCGGAGCGGTGGGAATACTCCCCCACATTGCCAGCAGGGTGGGGCCTCGGCTGAGCTGACGATGTCCTATGCCTCGTTGTTGGCGGGGCGGGGCCTCGGCGGAGCCGGCGGTGTCCTCTGCCTCGTTGTTGGGGCCACGGGGCCTCGGCGGAGCCGGCGCTGTCCTCTGCCTCGTTGTTGGCACCGCGGGGCCTCGGCGGAGTAGGGCCTTGTCGACGCCAGTGGAGCGGGGACTCGTCGGAGCCGGCATTGTCCTCTACCTCGTCCTCGGTCTCGCCAAACAGCGCCTTGCCCGCTTCATTGCCCTCTTTGCTAGCCTCTTTGTAGGCGGCCGCAGCCTCCGCCACCCGCATGCGGTACCGCCAGCGCTCGAGGTGGCCCTTGCGGGCAGAGCGGTACGAGTCGAGCAGCGCCTCCTGCTCCCCCCACTCTGCGGCGATCTACTCCTCCGCCTGCAGGTGCTCTTGGAGGAGATGGTGGTTGTAGGCAACGTCGGCATGCGCCTCCCGGAACTGCTCCTCACGCATCTGCCTCACCCTGTCCATGTATTAGGCACGGGCCTCGCCGATGGTCATGGTGCAATGCACCGGCGAGGATGGAGGGGGTTAGCACCGGATCGTCGACTACCATGTTCTCCATGGGGCGTCGTCGTCCTCCGGCTGCCTGCCGGCCAGCCGGTCGGTAGCAATGGCTGCTATCTCCTTGTGGTCCGTCGTCCGCCCGTCCCGAAGAGCGTTGGAGCGCGAGGAAGCCATGGTGGGCAGTAGTGGTGTGGACAGGAGAAAGGGAACGAATGCGGATGACTGCGTCTGTGGCCGGCACAGCAGTTTATATAGCAATGGTGGGCGGGCGAAGGGATGGACGTGTGGCGCCGGAGTAGCCACCTCGGCAACCGCGTATCATTAATGTGTGCGGCAGATGGACGGTTAGACGGCACTTGTGTCGTTTGAAGGCGGAGCAATCGCCTGCACCTAGAAGCGGGGCAGCCGGCACTGACTGTTTCGGGCGGAAAGCGCGCGCGGGCGAGGAGATGACTTTACTTGGAGAGGATGACAATGGGGACCCACCAGGTCCATAGCCTCATGTACGCAAGTGCCTCCTTATTATATATATATATATATATATATAACTATAATTTATTTTGCTTCCTCCTGGTTTCCTGACATCACGGTCCCACACCATTGTGAACCTATCTACTTCCTCATTTCCGGTTTATAGGGCTTATCTCAAAATTTTAGTTTTTCCATTTTATAAGGCTCAATTTGGTTGTTTTCCATCACATGTTCAGATTCCAAGGTGCATTAAATCATTGCATGCAAGTATTAAGAGAAAATTGACCAATGCATGTACTTTATGCATGCATGCATTGCAATTAATGCATTGATAAACATAACTTTTTTGAGGATAACAAGAGCATTAATTAGGTGCTTTTGCAAAACTACAAAAAGTATTCCACAACTCGCCATCTACCTTGATTGGTGAGATTTTCGAATTGAGCATTATAAACTGGAAAGGAGTGAGTAGTCAATAAAAGAGAGAATTGCACAAGAAGCGGCCGACAGCTGGGACCAAGTAGCTCGAGCAGTATTTGTGTTTTTGAGGTGTGAGCACTGCAGAGTTTTTCGATGTTTAGCCCAAATATTAATTTTTCTCCTCTGAACAATAACGAAAACATCGCTGCAGGTATTAACTGGGCGGGCTGTGGCCCGTCTAGCCCAGGCCAGATATCCAACCCAGATATTAATTTTTTTCAAGCTGAAAATGGCTAGCCCAACTATACTTTTTTTAGGAATACCCAGGCAAGGTCAAGTTGTTATTCTCCGCCCCGCTGGGCTGCAAATCTTTCCTAGGAGGGATGCATTAGGCTTAACAAGAAAATGGGCTTTAAGAAATAATAAATGGGATGTAATTATAAAAATTGGGTAGTAACTATAAAAAATGCACCAAACAGTGATTATTTTATAAAATATTATTTGTAGATATTGAAAATTTTAATTTCATTAATTGTTGCGAGCGCAATGTTTTGTTGGATTTTTACGTAATATTAATTTATATGAAATTGTATTTAATCTAACTAGAAATTTCAGGATAAAAATATTCGGATCCCATCAAAATGTGGGAAATTTTATTGAATTCTGTTTTAACGGTTGGTTGAAATGGGCTGTACTTTTAACAAACTGTAAATGGGCTGTAGTAAATTCAATTAGAATTCTGGGCTACACATTCTTACAAATCTCAAATGGGCTATAAGTTCTCTGCCACACACTTCTGGCCTTACTAAGTTGATGCGTCCCCTAAAAAGACAGAGTTGACGCGTATGCAAGGCTTTGCCAACTTATAGTCAACACACGGTTCTAGCAGCAGCGGCCGTTGGATGTCCATCCAACGGATGCCGTGCTTCTTCTTCAATCTCGGATATTCTAGCTTCACCCGCCCAAAAAATGATTCCTCCCCCTGACATCTGGGGCGCACCATTTCGGAAGCTGACATGTGGGCCTACTAAGTTGACGTACCAAGGGCTTTGTCAACTTAGTCAATATAAATGATTCTAGCTGCAGTGACCGTACGATGTCCATCCAACGGCCGTCGTGCTTCTTCAACCGCTGGTCTCCTTGCTCCAGCCGCCCAAAGCAGCGCCGGTCGTGCCGCCTGCTCCTGCCTCCCGTGGCAGACTGTGCTGCCGCGGAGGCCTCACCGCCCCCTACTACTCCCACCGCTGGCCAGGCCATCCCTCCACTCACCCACACCCCCTGTTATTCTGAGGCGACGGCAGCGCAGCCGAACCAGTAAACCCTCGTACTACTCTCCACGTGTGCATCCACTGCCACGTCTTCCCCGGCTCCGCGTCGTCCCCTTCCTAGGCCTCATCGTCGTCCACCGCCGTGGTGCTCTCGGCGCGGCGTGGTCAACGTGGTCAAGGAACGACTTCCATCGGACGTGGACTGTACGTGGAGAGGCTGACAGCTGGGTCCACGGCAGCCGCAAGGAAGTGCCTCCTTATTACGTGCAAAATAATTATTCCTCCACCTGACAGCAGGGACCCACCGGATGGGCCACCGTATTTCATGAAAAAAATGATTCGCCACCTGACTGCTGGGACCCAAGAGCTACATCTTCGCATGCAAGGAAGTGCGTCCGGGAAAAACCGATTCGCCCCCTTAACTGCTGGGACCTACCAGCTACATCTTCACAAGCAAGTAAGTGCGTCCGAAAAAAAACGATTCACCCCCGACTGCTGGGACCCACCAGCTACACCTTCGCACACAAGGAAGTGCGTCCGGGCAAAAAAAATGATTCGCCCCCTGACTGCTAGGACCCCGCAGCTACACCTTCGCATGCAAGGAAGGGCGTCCGGGCAAAAAAACAAAACGATTCGCCCCCCTGACTGCTCGGACCCACCAGCTACATCTTCGCAGGCAAGGAAGTGCCTGACAGTCGGGACCCACCTGCTCGAAGCGTACGTAAAGTTGTCATCCTAGTCGCGAACGTGTACGTACATACTGGTCGATGTAGAGGCGCGCACGTGTCGTAGTAGAGGCGCGCACGTAGCATGTACACGTACGTACAGCGGCCAGGGTGCAAGAAAGAAAATACGACCACGTATGTGTACATACGGACGGGGTCTCGAACGCCTACTCGCGCATACGTACGGCGAGGGCTCATGTTCATGGGGAGGCAACGGAATACGTCGTGTTCATGGGGAGGCAACGGAATGTGTCGTGTTCATCGGGAGGCAACGGAACGCATGGGAGCCAACCAGCTGCGTTGGAACGGAATGCGTGGTCGTGTTCATCGGGAGGGCTTCGACGGAACAGGCAATGGAAACGAGGTCTGGCGTACCGCAAAATGGAGGAAACGGACCTCCTACGATCGAAACAGGGGTCCTGTTGATTGGGAGGGGTGTGGCGTACCGCAAAACAGAGGAAACAGACCTCCTACGGTCGAAATGGGGGTCATGTTGATCGGGAGGGGTGTGGCGTATCGCAAAACGGACGAAACGGACCTCCTACGGTCGAAACGGGGGTCCTGTTGATCGGGAGGGGTGTGGCGTACAGCAAAACGGACGAAACGTAGTGCACGGAATATGTTCGGCAACTGGTTGAGGGGAATAGATAAACAATTTTCTGCAAACATTCTTGTGGGGGCGGCCGCCTTATGTTGGGCTCTGTGGCTCACCAGGATGACATTGTTTTTAACCATAAATGTGTTTCATCTCCTATGCAGGTTATTCATATATGTTCGCGATGGCTCTGTATGTGGTCTATCCTGCAGAGGCCGGAGGACAGAGACCTTTTTATGATGGCGTCTTCTCGGCTCGAGCGTTCAGCCAGGGAGGTTTTCTACCACCATGGATGGCGGTGTGATCTTCGGATAGGATTGGCCACATCATAGGCTGGCTTTATTTGAATTTGTCGTAGTGGCTGTTTGAGCCTTCTCTTTTTTCTTTTCGACTTTTTGGACTTGTTGGCTGTGTGCATCTTGTTATGCAGAGGCCGGGCGTTCTATGATGCGATTGTATCAACTCGATATTTCAATTCAATGAAAAGCCCTTTATCAAAAAAAAGACACAACTCCATATCCTATCTAAACACAATACAACTTCAAGTCCAACTGTAACATACCTCGTACACTATATTCGACACAACTCCAACAAACTCCACCTTGGCGAATATACTCCACCACCCTGAATTTGTCCATGCGTCAAACTTCCATGTACATTGGACTTGAGCTTATCCCATGAGTACCGCTGCTACTCCAAAGACTCCATGCGACTTCACCTGCAACTTCTAGTCCCTTCTTTTCTTGACTACAGTCAACACCCGAGCAAAATTAAGTCCCTTATTACTTAATTTGTTCTCTCAACTTCTAGAGTATCCGTCCAACGCAATCACACACTGATCACTGACCTGTGTGAAAGTGAACAACTCACATATTGGATGCCACACAAAGAGTTACCTGAACTCAACATCACCGCTCCTTTCTTGATCGCCTGTATGAAACTTGAAGGAATTTCACTCTTGCTTGTACTCACCCCGAGTCAAATTCGCAGTTGTCTCACCACATGTATGACCACCAGAGCCCTGGCCCGTCTCCATGTCCCGTGTGTACCGCACACCTCGCCGCTATTACCGCGTCGAGCCTCTACTGTCCCGGTCGAGTCTCAAGGGTCGCGAAACCACACCACTCAACCCCCACTGCAGAGTACCATCGATCATCACCGACCGGTGACGAGTTTCACGCTTCCATCAGACCACTGGCTCCAATCCGAATTGCGTGTCACTCGCTTTTCCTCCAGCTGAAATAGGCTTTGATTCTCTAGATCCTTACACCGTAGCCCCTCAATCCAGCTCCACCTTCAACATGACTCCATGGTAGATGATCAGTCCACCCTCGGCCCCGTCGACTTCAAGCTCCTTGTGTACACCATCTTGAATCAACCCCGCGCCATAGTCTTGTCGAAACCACACAAGCCCTCGGGGCCTGCGCCACGTGTTTCCACGCCCCAGAAGTCGGTCACCATCAGCATCACGCTCCTACGTCGTCATCGCCGATCCCACCACCGTCTTCTGTCTAACCGACTCACGTCGATCCGTCAGACTAACTAGCCCGACTCAGCCGAACTTGTCCGGCCGCATGACATGCTCCAGACTCCACAAGCCTCGTACGCACATCATCTGTCTTGATTTCCCTTCGACCATCACCCGAACTAACGCCGTCGCTGACCATCTTCATACACGATCTACGTACAAAGCCAAGAACTCCAAAGGAAAATGCACATAAGCCTTCTTGTGTGCGTACAACAGCAGCTACACCACATGTGACTTTCCAAGCCTTTTCTCTTCTTCTTGAGCAAACATACTTGATCGATCCAATGTGGTAGCCATCAAGTCAATGCCCCAGTGACAAGACAACACCGAGCAACGCCCTTGACCACAACGAACGACGTCCTCTATTTTTTTCTTTTTTACCAAACAAATCTCCGGTCCGGATTGCTCTTGTCGTACGCGACCTGATCCAGCGCGCTATGTGCACGCGCCTTGGGCTTCCGCAGCCAGCGCCCATCGATCTATCTGACTGACCTGTTGTCTGCCTGTTAAGCCGTCCCCGCTTCCAATCGCTAGCACAAGCAAAAATATCTTTGCCGCAAGTCGAAACTTTCCGTCACTACACGTGACCAACGACGCCGAGATTTGTTAACGAGGTTCAACGATATGGCTACATCTCCAGGGCCTGACTACGGGCGCTCCTCCTCGTGACACCGTCACAATACCGCACCAGGTCGCCCTGGACACCGACACATGCCGTCGGCTTCCCCTGCGTTCCGGTGCTATTATGTTGGCATAGGTTACATCGTGTGTCTAGCCCCGCTATATATGAAAGACATAGGATATAAGTGTCCTACTAGGACACGACTCCATATCCTATCTAAACACAATACAACTTCAAGTCCAACTGTAACCTACCTCGTACACTATATTCGACACAACTCCAACAGTGTGCTGCACATTTTTGCACAGAAGTCTTCCTTGAGGTAAGGCTTGGCCCATTTGAAACAACAATCATAAACCTGATGCAAAAATGAATTTTTTTCAAGTCCATAATGTGTCATGATCTCCTGCCATTCCTTTTCGAACTCCTCAACTGTCATCATCTCATTTATTATAATGTTGAAATCGTTCCTAAAAGGAGTACCATTCCTGTACATGCTCCCTACTTTCTCCCTCATCTTCTTTAAAACATGCCATTTTCATCAAACATGTTTTGATGAATTCATCACGTCAGCAATGGCAAGCTCCATTTGCCTGCTTTGGTCTGAGTCATATATGAAGAGAAATACAAAGGTCGTTAGTTTTCTATCTAATAGATATAACACAACTGAACTATAGAAAAATATGTTTGGATGGTTCGGATTGCTTTACCAGATAATATTGTTTTTGGCGGTTTGTTATCCATTGCTGATAGGAATGTTTCAAATGCCCACTTGAATGACTCTACAGTCTCTTCATGCAGAAGAACACAACCAAACAGGCAGCATTGATAATGGTTATTGACTCCAACAAATAGTCCAACTGGCATCTCATAGAGGTTGCTCTTGTAAGTCGTGTCGACTGTCACGGCGTCTCCAAAGCAACTGTAATCAGCCCTGCTCTTTTGATGACACCAAAACAGACCAGACACCCTTCTTTGCTCGTTTGTTTTAATTGCGAAAAGGAATCCTGTTCCTTCTACCTGCATGCTTGTGAATAAATCCAGTGTCTTGTTGATACCATCTTGACTACATTCGGAGCTATGGAAGCACACATGGATTTGAGAGACCTTTTACGGAATGGGACGTCATCATGTGAACCGTGAACGTTAGCCATCACCCCATATACCTTGGTCAGTGAAACATTGTTAGAACGCAAGTGCCTAACAATGTCCTTCATAGATGAGTCGACATACTTGTGACACTTCCATAACTTTCTTTCACCTACACTAGCTGCCAACTCATGGTTGTGTTCTAATACCACCTCTCCGTAGTACCATCCATCATCCTCTGTGCAAAGCAATCTAACCATCACAGGACAGTTTGTTCTACTAGACCTAGAGTTGAATTTTTTGTGAGTTGCCTAAATGAAAAACCCAGAGTCAGATCAATTAAAAAAATTATTAATGACTAATAATACGTGTTTAATACATTTTGTTACCTCGCATGAACACAAAAGGTCCTGCATCGTCTTGAATCCGTTCTTGTTTATGTATTTATTGCCATGCTTGATACCAAAACCAATTTCCCAAGAATATGCATTGAAAAATTCGTATGCATCCTTCTCTTGAGTCGAATTGCATCCCTTTAAATGGTTGAAAAACAACTTCCTGCCCAATCTTCCCAGCATTCCCAAGTGCTATCTCCATCTGATTACATCTGTCCGAACTTGGTTTCTTGGATGCAGCGCCCTGTCGATTCCTACATGTGAAGTCATAAAGTTGATTATAATTGTTTACAGGATAGAACACTTTTTTTGAACCGATTACAGGAAAGAACATAGTAATGTGACAATGAAACTTAGAAATCATAGTACCGTTCTCTCCTTGTCCATCCTTCAATGTTCGCATTGTTAAGATCTTGTTCTCGGAGATAGGAGCATCCTCACCCTTGCCTTCTCCCTGACCTGTCTCGCCTTGTAATGTGGTGGCTTTAGTCTTTTCTTCGCCTTTTTATCATAGATGTAAAGATAAACCGTATATGATGAGCATTCGAGTTTCTATTAAAACACTACATATGTACATATTTGGTAGGGAAAAGTAATAATTCCGCACATCCATTATAAATGAGAAACCTACTATTAAGTGGCGGACAAAATAATTGAAGCTATCCGGGGCGAACATTGAAGTTCTATTTTTCATATAGAAAATGCAAGTCTACTTTCAAAAAACTCATTGCATCCAACTATCAAAAGAACCATGAAAAATTATTAGAAACTATTAGCATGAACTCTTTTTCATCATGTGGAGAAGCATCAAGTGACTATGGCTAGGGGCATCAATTCGTGGTAGTTTAGTAGTGAATCGATTGTTTTGGTGGCCGGCAGCGTTCATGCGTGATGTCTCTCCGGCTCAGCCGAAAGTTGTTTCTCTCTTCCTCAACCAGACACCCTCATGACCGACTGCCTCGCAGAACCAAGAAACATCCGATCCGCCATGAAAACTGCTCACTGCCGCAGTGAAAATTGCTAGGCGGAAGTCACTGCTCCGCCGCCGCCCACCTGGGACTGCCGCCTCAGCTGGCTCCAATGGTGGATCCGCAACTGCTAATCAATCAAAAACAGGCTATACTGAAGCTAATGCGGTTTGAGTGGCATGGAATACCTGAATCCAGACAAACTGAACCCCCTCCACCACCGCCTGCTGTTGTTCCACCGGACTGACTCATCTAGCTCGCCGGAGATCTTGCTCCTTTGCAAAGAGAAAACCGACAGCCATAGGAATGGTTTGTGGATCGATATTGACAAGATGCGAGGCAGGGGCTTGCTGTTACGTCTAGTGTATGCAGTAGGATATCTTTGGCCGTCCGTGACCAACTATTTGACAAGTAGTGACGCTCGTTTTACACAAAGTCCGTTTGACAACTAGTTTGTCTGTACGTGGGTTGTCATTTTGCAGGCAGTCCAGTAGCTCCTGTCTCGCAACTGGGAAACGCAGACCTGAAAGATGTAGGCAGACTACTTTGAAATAGCACCAGCTGTATAGCACCACTGCACCAGGCATTGATCCCTTGGACACCATCTGCTTCGCATGTGAATTTGGTTTAAGCAGTGTTGAGACCGTTTCTGTAGGATTCGTTAAACAGCCACGCTTTCTTAGAGCCCTCAAACCGCTCATATTCGTTCAGACCGTCAAAGTCATTCAACGTGGCACCGCATTGGTCCGTGAATGGGTCCTAAGGGCATCTCTAATGTGACCTGTAAATTGCCTACCGCATCCGTCTACATAGAGTGAGGATCAGTCGGTGAACGCAAATGCGAAAGGACGTCAACAAACGCTAGCCGCATATATTGCAAAATCTTTTTCAACAAACCAGATGAAATTCGTGCAAACCGGAAGGATATTCATTCAAGTTCTAATATAATTTACATAAACTGACGATATTTCGACCATTTTACTAAAAGCTATTAAAAACACTAAACCCTAACCGGACGACCACCTCGTAAGTGTGGTCGCCCTATTCTGCCACACCGCCGTCGGCATCCATGTCGTCGTCGTCGTCCCTCCAACGGTGCAAGGATGTAGGAGGGACGCGGCAACCCTCTCTGACGGTTGCCTGACGCTCGCAGAGGAGCCGCCCCGCCTCCTGCTGCGTGGTGCGAAGGGCCGCCCTAGCCACCGACGAAGGCGCAGACGGTGGCCTTGCCCTCATCGGCATTGGTGCAGCAGTCGCTAAGCGACCACTCCTCGCCGATCTTGGTGAGATTGCCGTCAAGGCAGCGGCATCGCCTGGCGGCCGTCTCCGCGGTGGTGCCGGAGCAGCGAGGTCCGGGTCGTTGCGGACCCACTCTGACGCTACGTCCCTCTTGGCGAACGCGGAGCGGCGACCGCCATTGCGTCGGCCGTACCTCACCTGCAGCCGCGCCGTGCGCTCGGCCTCGGATACCAGGACCCGAGAGCCGGAGGCACCACCGAAACCGCCGCCTCCAAGGTAGTGGAGGATGCATCCACACGCCTTGGCAATCACGGGCGCAGCTCCTCCTTCGTCTTCTGGCGGTGGCGCCGTGGTGGCGACGAGGGCCCATGCATGTAGCGGCTGTTCGGCGGGGACAGAGTCGCTGCTGGTTTTCCTCGTTGCCAGAGAAGATGGCTATTTCCTTCTTGCCAAAGGAGCCTGCTGCCGTGGATGTGGATGGTCTAGGTGAGTTAGGCCATATGGATGAGAGTGCAAAGGCCATATGGACGTTGCCAACCATGTGTGGTTTTACGTGTTTGACGTCGTGACAAAGAGACCCAACTCTTTTAGTATAAATAATGATATAGAAGTGAGAGAGGGATGTATAATATGAGGATAAGAGAGTGTTGGCCTTAGTAGGTGAATTATAATTGTACTACATGAAATGGCCACGAACAAGAGGAATTAGTTTTTGAAAAGGAAAAGAGCGATGAGGCCATATGGAAGGCATCCATCACGTGGTTTAAAAGTTCTCAACGTATTGGCGGAGGGTGCCCACCGTGTATGGGATGGTATGGAGATGGGTTTCAAAAATGTGCAACGACATAGTGGGGTGTGCCTCTTATGTTGTTTTAGCAATAATATCATGATTGAGAAGGACATGTGTAATAGAAGTAACAACAATAAAATGTGCGGGGGGGGGGGGGGGGGGGGGGACGGGGTTATTTCCAAAAAAATGAAAAGATCCCTGCGGCACAGAGTGCCACATATGTGTGTTTAGCCATAATATAGGTAGTCATAGAAGCGGTCGAAACAATGATATGAAGGGAGACTGATGTACAATGTGAGAATATAAGGTAGTGTTGACGTTAGTAGGTGACTTAGAATTATCCAACATGAAAATGCCACGAAGCAGAGAAGTTAGTTTTTGAAAAGGAAAGAGCAACGAGGCCACATGGAGGGTGCCTATCAAGTGGTTTAAAAGTTCTCAGCGTCACGGGGGAGGGTGCCCACCGTGTATGGGATGGTATGGAGATGGGTTGCAAAAGTGTGCAACGGCATCCTTGTATGTTGTTTGAGGGATCATATCATGATTGATAAGGACTTGTGTGATAGACATAACAGTAATAAAATGTGCGAAAGGGGAGTTTATTTCCAAAAAATGAAAAGGGAGAAAAAGCAATATGGACGGTTTTGCATCAAGGGTGATTTAAAGTGCTCGACATGATGACAAAAACAGCGCCACCTCTTATGAGATTGTGTGGGAGTGAGGTTTAAGCTGTGTGACAAACTTGTGAGGAGTGTTGTGTATGTATTTTAAGCTATAAATAGGCAGCCATGGAAAATGGTAGAAAATAGTGATATAAAGTGATAAAATAGATGGACACCAGAGAATAAGATAATGGTGACGTCAATCAGAAAATCGGAAATGTTCAATATCGAAAAATCCAACAAAGAGTGGAAATTATTTTTGAAAAAGGGAAAGGGCGCAGTGGCCATATGAATGGTGCCCCACTACATGGGTTAAAGTGCTCAATGTCATGACGTAAAGACCCCCGCAACACAGAGTGCCACATGTATGTTTAGCTATAATATAGGTAGAGATAGAAGCAGTCAAAACAATGATATGAAGTGAGGGACAGAGAGGGATGTACAATATGATGAGGTAGTGTTGGCGTTAGTAGGTGAATTAGAATTGTCCAACATGAAAAAGCCACGAAGCAGAGGAGTTAGTTTTGAAAAGGAAAAGAGCATCGAGGCCACATGGAAAGTGCATATCAAGTGGTTTAAAAGTTCTCAACGTCATGGCGGAGGGTGCCCACTGTGTATGGGATGGTATGGACATGTGTTGCAAAAGCGTGCAATGACATGGCGGGGCGTGCCTTTTATGTTGCTTTAGCAATAATATCATGATTGAGAAGGACATGTGTGAGATATAATAACAATAAAATTTGGGAAAGGGGGGTTTATTGCCAAAAAATGAAAAGAGAGCAAAAGCAATATGGAGGGTGCCCCATCAAGCGTGATTTAAAGTGTCGACATTGTGACAAAAAAGAGCGGCACCTCTTATTGATTGTGTGTGTGTGTGTGTGTTGAGGAGGGGCGATTCAAATCAGTGGGGTGAACTTGTGGTAGTGTCGTGTATGTATTTTCAACCATAAATAGGTAGGGAATGGTAGAAAAATGTGATATAAAGTGAGAGAGAAATGGACAACAAGAGAGAATAAGATAATGGTGATGCAAGTCAGAGAATCGGAACTATGCAACATGCAAAATCACAAAAAAGAGGGGAAATTATTTCGAAAAAGGGAAAAAAGGGTGCAATGGCCATATGAATGGTGCCCTACCGCATGGGTTAAAGTTCTCAATGGCACAATGGAAACACCTCGTGGTGCAGAGTCCCACATATGTGTGTTTAGCCATAATATAGGTAGATAGAAGCGATCGAAACAACAATATGAAGTGAGTGATAGAAAGGGATGTACAATACGAGAAGATAAGGTAGTGCTGGCGTTAGTAGGAGTTAGTTTTTGAAAAGAAAAAGAGCGCTAAGGCCACGTGGAAGGTGCCTATCAAGTGGTTTAAATGTTCTCGATTTTAGGGCGTAGGGTGCCCACTATTTATGGGATGGTATGGATGATGAGTTGCAAAAGTGTGCAATGACGTAGTGGGGCATCCATTGTATGTTATTTTAGCAATAATATCATGATTGGTAAGGACATGTGTGATAGACGTAACAACATGAAAAGAGCGTTGATGCCACGTGGAAGGTGCTCATCGTGTGGCTTAAAAGTTATCGACGTCATCGCAGAGGCTGCCCCCTTATATGTTGTTTTCATATATAACTAGTTTTTGGGAGATTGGTTTTTCCCCGCTTTTACAAATATGTGGAAACTATAGCTAAGGGAGAAACGTTGATAAACGACATTATCATAGCAGACGAGCCAGATTTAGGACTAGGCCTAGCGGCAGGACGACGGTTCGACATGGTTTCTCTCGGAGAAGGACAATAGGGGACATGAGCGACATGGTAGACACAACCACGGCCCTTATTATGGGATAGTATGGAGACGAGTTGCAAAAGTGTGCAACGACATAGTGGGGCATGCATTGTATGTTGTTTTATCAATAATATCATTATTGATAAGGCCATGTGTGATAGACATAACAACATGAAAAGAGCGTCGAGGCCACATAGAAGGTGCCTATTCGTGTGGTTTAAAGGTTCTTGACGTCATCGCAGAGGGTGCCCTCTTATATTTTGTTTTCATACATAACTAGTCTTGGGGAGATTGATTTTTTCCCCGCTTTTACAAATTTGTGGAAACTATAGATAAGGGAGAAATGTCAATAAACGACATATTCATAGCAGACGAGCCGGATTTAGAACTAGGCCTAGTGGCAGGACGACGGTCTGACATGGTTTCGGTCGGAGCAGGACAATAGGGGACATGCAGCGACATGGTAAACACATCCACGGTCCATAGTAGTTCAGAATTGGTAAAAAAAAGTCTTCAGATAATTCTAGCCATGTGTCATCATTCAGGTCAGGGGTGGTTGCATGCTCCCTCCTCACCACTAGTGATCGTCCGATCGCAGTCTCCTCGAGTACTTCGTTGTGATGGGCGGCTGAGGAGCGGGCAGCATCAAGGAGATCCTATGCTTCCCCCGACCGCGACACCATCTTACCCCTTGTCACAACTATACTATTCTTTTTGTACTTGTGAATCCCATGCATTAGGGAATCTCAAAAGGAGATCCTCAAAGCTCCGGTATATATCTGAATTGTGATGTCCGGATCACTTTTATTATTTTTATCATCCAATGAGGACCCCTATCGGTCCCCGGAGCAGTCTGGGCATCCATTTTCCCACAAAGCCAAAGTGGGAACATGCATTTGACCAACAAAAAGCCCCACGTGGTCCTCCTTTCTTTTCTCTCCCTCCCCTCTCTCTTCCAAATGCACACCATACACGCAAAACAACCACATACATGGCCCCGTCTCTCCTCTCTTCTCCCAACCGGATAAATAAGGATTATTCAGTGAATAGCTTTGGATGGTTCCCTCCTGCATCATGTTTGCAAACCACATTTGGACTTGTCCAAGGACAAATACCGGCACCGTTTTGGGGGTCAGCGTTGGAGATGCCCTTAGTCCCGCGGGCCCGCATCCTCCATTCTCCACCCTTCCCTGCCATAGAAGTGGATAGTGTTCTTTCTTTTTAAGCAACAAACAAAGAATATCTCTCTCATTCCAGGTCCAAATAAAAATGATTATTACACTTAAAATTCATTAGATTCAAAACCTAGGAGACTATATCAATTTAGTAGATCCATTAAAAAAGGTCAGCATTGCTTACACTAACAATTGGCTCCCGGACACGGTAGTATAATAGGTCGGCACATCCACGTGTACCATGGGAATCTATTTTCAAATATAAATCCAACTATATAATTTTTGGTGACATGCATTAACATTTTATTAGTTCAATATCTTGTCAAAATTTGACACGAAATACGAAAGGGAATAATAAACCAGGACGGAGGTAGTAGTACTTAAGCAATTAACCTATGAAAGTTTGTACCTTTCGATATTATTATGCCTACAAAAGCAAGAGTAAGACCATGCAAAAAGAAAAAAAGATAAGAAAACTTGCAAGGGCATCTCCAACGCCGACCTAAACCGCCCGCATACGTCCGAATCGTGCTGTCTGGACATGTTGTGCCATCCAACGCGGGTCTGTATCGGTCTGAAGGGCGGTCGTGGTGGCATGGCACGGCTTGGGCGATGTCCTCCTCGTCGTTGATCTCGCCGAACACCGCCTCGCCCGCCTCGTCGTCGCACTCCTTGCCAGCGACTGCACCTCCTGGCGGTACCACCAGCGGGCGAGGCGGAACTCACGGGTGGTGTTGTATGACTCGGGCAGCGTCCTGATTCGCTATGTATGCATCCAGCACGACCGCCCTGCCGGCAGCGAGCTGCTCCTCCGCCTACACATGCTTCTCGAGGAGGTGGTGGTTGTAGGCGGCATCGGCCTGCGCCTCCCGAAACTGCTCGTCCCACTGCACCATGTCCATTTAATGGACACGGGCTTCGCCAATGGTCATGGTGCAATGCACCGGCGAGGGCGACATGGAAGAGGAAGAGGGAGGCACGGAGCAGGATGGTGGAGCCAGCTCATCACCACGTCCTCCATTAGGACGTCGTCATCCTCCGACTGTCTGCTAGCCTGCCAGCGAACAACAATGGCGACCATCTCCTTCTCCTGGTCCGGCATGAGAGCTTTGGCGGTGGATCGAAGGCGGATGACTGCGGCTATGACCGGGGCATTGGTTTACATAGCAATGGCGGGCGGCAGAGGGGCGGACTGAGGCCGCTGGAGGAGACGCCTCGGCAATCGTGTGACATCAATGTGGGTGACAGTCGAACGGGCGGGCGGCCGTCGTGTCATTTGAACGCGCAACAGTCGCCTGCACCGGGAAGCGGCACGGGCCGCGCTCTCTCAGCCAGCACGTCGCTTTAATGTCGGCGCCAGTGAGTGGCCGCGTCCGCTTTGGCCGGGCATGTATGCGGGCACTGAGTCTCATTCGGACCGGAAGCGCGTGCGGGAGTGGGGAGGGGTTTTTGGTAAACCACGGACTGTCAGAGGTGGGCTTGGGAGCGGTCCGGACTCCCGCAAAGCCCCCACGTTTGTCTTCGGTTTGTGGGAGAAATCGTGTATGGACCGTCTCGCGGACCGATCAGGACTGTGTTGGATGGCTTCTGTTGTTCGGACAGCGCGGTCCAAACTGATGCAGAAGGTTTGAGCGTCGGTGTTGGATATGCCCTAACGTGTGTTGTATCTGTTGTACATCAGTACATGTGTACATGTGTGTACTCTGTTGTATTGTAGGACCTAGTTTTCTAGCAAAAGAAAAAAAAACAACTGTAGGACCTAGTACTCCTGCGCCACCTCCCACAAGTACGCGTCCCGTGAAGAATTCAAGACTGAAGATATGCGTGAAATCGGGATACTAGGTGGGTCAGGAAAACTAGCATGCTTAAGCTACTATGTTTCTAGCCTTTGACCTGATGAAGCTTGTTTATGAGGTTCTGGAAGAGCAAAGCGGCAGGTACCTGCTAGATGCTCTATCAATGGACCTTGATCTCATACTGGATGCTAGCCGCCAGGTTGATGGCTATTGAAACGCGTTGAGGGATCATCAACTGGGTTAGAGGTGAGGGGGCAAGAAAGTTATTGCAACAGGCTACAATCATGGACCCGTGAAGGACTCAAGCCTCTGAAAATTTGTGTGATGTAGCAATACTGACAGCTAAGGCGCAGGGTTTTGACCTGCTTTTGAGCAAACTGTTTCGGTGCAGGCTTCTGCAAGACTGACACTAGCCCAGTTTGAAGAAAGTTGTATTAACTAGAAGACATATATTCGGCGTGTTCCACAATACGCGCAATCGATGCACGGTCTGCCTAAATGACATACATTGTTATACACACACACACAAAATACTATTTGGGACGGTGTTAAGATGGAAAGTATGAACGCACATTGTTTCCTTGTGAAACGATACTCGGTAGGATTAGAACCACTCATCAGTACATGATTTTACGTGCTATAACACAGCAACCAAGATGGGCTATTCGTCAACCAAGATATAATTCTTCCATAAAAATGTAGCACTAGTATGATTTGTACTTATGACACTAGCGTGATTCATTCCATCTCATGATAAAACAGTCAGGCATTTGAGTGACTTAAACAATCACTTATTATAAGCTAGAGTTGATAAGAGGATCACCCCTAAGGTTTCATTGTCTTGAGCCAAACATCAGAAGGTCATGTTGACGTTGACGCGCTCTTGCTTCACCTGTGCGAAGAGCTTCCGAGTTCAGATACCTCTCTGCGCCACTGGAAAACATTGCCACATCATCTTTTCCTACTCTCCTCTCTTGATGCAACCTATAAATAAGTAACCAAATCAGAGTACTGCGCAATAAGTGGATTCATATAGCCTTTGCGGTAACATGTGCAAAAAAAGTTGATAACCATTTGCAGATGATCGTGAAACCAAATTGAAGATGTAAATGCTACTCCTAAACATTAACTGATGCAACCGGCCAGAAATGCAGCAACAGCCGGAGTTTCCAATAATGTGGCACACCGTGTCGCACCAGACAACGAGGGTCTCTGAATCAATGTTTTTGTTTCCAACAGTGTGTACCTGCAAGGCCGGCTAATGGGAAAGCAACGCTGCAACTTACTAGAACTTTTGGAGTCTGGGCACCGTTCATTGGCCATGTGTGATGAAATATACTAGGCTTGTCACTCTAGCCTGTGAGCCTACTGTGACCACACCGGCTAAAAGAAGAAATAAGGACGGATGCTGAAAAATCATGGAATTCTAGTAGGGAAAGTTCTGAGGAGCTTGTGACACGGATCCCATAGCAGCTCCAAGGGCCAGGATAGCCGTGTGTGCAGAGTTACCTAATAGAAAAACTTTTGTCTATATATATATGTGTGTGGAGGGGGGTGGGGGGAGGGTTGGATCTTTCCCCAACACATAGTGCTTGCCAAAAAGAAAAGGTGTAAAAAGGGAAGGTGAAGATCACCATGACTCTTGTAAAGGTAGAAGATGAAAGTAAAAGATAGGCCCTTTGTAGAGGGAAACAGAGATTGTCATGCGCTTTTATGGTTGGATGCACAAAATCTTAATGAAAAAGAACATCACTTTATATTGCCGCTTGTGATAAAGAACTTTATTATGCAGTGTGTCACTTTTATTTCTTCCATATCACAAGTTCGTATAAAGCTTATTTTCCTCACACTAAAAGATCATACATATTTAGAGAGCATTTTTTGTTGCTTGCACCGATGACAACTTACTTGAAGGATCTTACTCAATCCATAGGTAGGTATAGTGGACTCTGATGGTAAACTGGGTTAAGGGATGTTTGGATGCACAAGTAGTATCTCTATTTGATGCAAAAGATTTGGCTAGCATGAGATGAGAAGCAAGCTCAACATGTTGGAGGACCCATGACAATATGACTTCTATTTGGATATAAGAAAACATAACTCATTATGTTGTCTTCCTTGTCCAACATCAACTCTTTAGCATATAATATTTTAACGAGTGCTCACAATCACAAAAGATGTCTAGGATAGAATATTTATATGTGAAACCTCTCTTTCTTTACTATTTCCTATTAATTGCAACAATGACCAAAACTATATTTGTCAACTCTCAACAAATTTTATTCATCATACTATTTATTTGTGAAGTCATCGCCCTCCAGAAGATCATTATATAATATTTTTTATTTCTTTTAATCTTTTCTTTTTCTATTCCTCAAGATCATAGCAAGAAAGCAAAGCCCTCAACTCAAAACTACTCTTTATTATATAACTCATGGACTCGATTACATAGATAGATCACAAAGCAAAACTCAAAGCTAGATCATACTAAAAACTTTTATTCTACTATATTAAGGTATAACCAAAAGGATCGAAGAAAAACGATAAAGGAAATGATGTAATGGTGATACGATACAGGGGCACCTCCCCCAAGCTTGGTAGTTGAAAAAGGGAGCGCCCATACCCATGTATACTCAAGTTTCCTTCTTCGGAGGTGGTGATGATGGAGTTGATGATGTGGGAAGCTTGTACTTTTTCCACAACTTACGCTTGAGGATGGAATTTTCCTCCCTCAGGTCATCGATCTCCTGCTCCAGTATTAATATTTTTTTGCATAATTCTTGCTTGTTCTCCTGCAAAAGACAAAAAGGGATAAACTCAATCTTAGGTTTCTTTGCTTTACTAGGGAGACTTGATTTTTTGAGCTCCACGTGCATATTCCCAGGTTGGGGTAGTGGGACTTGCTCTTCGTTTGAGCTTTTCTCTTCCTTTCCTTTTGGCTCGTAGTCTTCTTCTTCCACCGTGGTCCAACACAAATGCTCCACGTCCCCGTAAACCTTGGGGTCTGCAATGTAATCAACTACATAACTCTCTCCCTCCAAATCTTGGGACGACATGCTTTCAGATCTGTTAGAAAAACAGCTCAAAACGAGAACAGAGGATTTTGCCGTGATACGGTGGTCAAAACCTTCAGGAGATTATATAATGAATTTTTACCGATCAAAAGAAGTGTACTACAAGAAAACAGAGTCTTGAGGGCACACAAGGTGGCCACAAGCCAGGGAGGCGCCCCCAGGGGGTAGGGTGCGCCCCCAAGGCTTGTTGCCTCCTTGTGCACTTCTCGGACTACTTTTTATTTTCCTAATTTTTTAAACATTCCAAAACAGAGTAAAATTGCTTTTTCAAAAGTTTTGGAATCAGTTTACTTACCGTACCACATACCTATTCCTTTTTGAAGTCAGAAACGTTCTGGTAGATATCCCTTATGTACTCCTCCGGTGTTATGGTATTAATAATATTGGATTCAACATTTATGGGAGTACCCGAGATATAATGTTTGATTCTTTTCCCGTTTACCACCTTCGTGTTGGTGCCCTCGGCGTTGTTGATCTTGATGACACTAGAACGGTAAACCGCCTCGATAATGTAAGGACCTTCCCATTTAGAGAGAAGCTTTCCTGCAAAAAATCTTAAATGAGAGTTGTATAGCAAGACATGGTCACCCACATTAAATTCATGCTTTTGTATCCTTCTGTCATGCCATCTTTTAACCTTTTCTTTAAACAACTTGGCATTTTCATAGGCTTGAGTTCTCCATTCATCAAGTGAGCTAATGTCAAATAACCTCTTTTCATCGACAAGTTTGAAATCATAGTTGAGCTCTTTAATTTCCCAATAAGCTTTATGTTCTAGTTCAAGAGGTAAGTGACATGCCTTTCCACAAACCATTTTATACGGAGACATGCCCATAGGGTTTTTATAAGCAGTTCTATAAGCCCATAATGCATCATCAAGTTTCTTAGACCAATTCTTTCTAGATGTATTAGCAGCCTTTTGCAAGATCAATTTAATTTCTATATTGCTCAATTCTACTTGACCACTAGACTGAGGATGATAAGTTGATGCAATTATATGGTTGACATCATATTTAGCAAGCAATTTACAGAAAGCACCATGAATAAAGTGTGAACCACCATCAGTCATTAAATATCTAGGGACTTCAAACCTTGGAAAAATAACTTCTTTAAGCATTTTAATAAGTGTTATGATCAGCGCTACTAGTTGGAATAGCTTCTACGCACTTAATAACATAATCAACAGCAACTAAGATATGTGTATACCCATTAGAGGAAGGAAAAGGTCCCATATGATCAAAGCCCCAAACATCAAATGGTTCAATAACAATTGAATAATTCATAGGCATTTCCTGACGTCTACTAATATTACCAATTCTTTGACATTCATCACAAGACAAGACAAACTTAAGAGCATCCTTGAAAAGAGTGGGCCAATAAAAACTAGATTGTAATACCTTGTGTGCAGTTCTATCCCTAGCATGGTGCCCTCCGTAGGCCTCGGAGTGACACTTGCGTAGGATCTGTTCCTGTTCATGCTTAGGTACACAATTCTAATAACACCATCTACTCCTTCTTTATAAAGGTATGGGTCATCCGAAAAGGAATGTCTCAAATCATAGAAAAACTTTTTATTTTGCTCGTATGTGAAACTAGGTGGTATAAATTTAGCAGCAATGTAATTAGCATAATCAGCATACCATGGAGCACTATGAGAAGCATTTATGACAGCTAGTTGTTCATCAGGAAAACTATCATCAATAGGTAGTGGGTCATCAAGAATATTTTCTAACCTAGACAAGTTGTCTGCTACGGGGTTCTTAGCACCCTTTCTATCAATAATATGCAAATAAAATTCTTGTAGCAAGAGAACCCATCTAATAAGTCTAGGTTTAGCATCTTTCTTTTCCATAAGGTATTTAATAGCAGCATGATCGGTGTGAATAGTTACCTTGGAATCAACAATATAAGATCTGAACTTATCACAAGCAAACACAACTGCTAAAAATTCTTTTTCAGCGGTAGCATAATTTCTTTACGCATTGTCTAGAGTTCTACTAGCATGATGAATAACATTCAATTTCTTATCAACTCTTCCTCCTAGAACAGCACCAACAGCATAATCACTAGCATCACACATAATTTCAAAGGGTAGGTTCCAATCAGGTGGTTGAACAGTAGCTGCAGAAATCAAGGCTTTCTTAAGTATTTCAAAGGCTTCTACACAATCATCATAAAAAACAAATGAAACATCTTTTTGCAGAAGATTAGTAAGAGGCCTAGAAATTTTAGAGAAGTCTTTAATAAATCTCCTATAGAAACCAGCATGATCAAGGAAACATCTGATGCCTTTGATATCTTTAGGACACGGTGTACGATTGAAAGTAGGTCTAGAGGGGGGGGGGTGATTAGACTACTTGACTAAATAAAAATCTAGCCTTTTCCCAATTTGAAGTCTTGGCAGATTTTAGCAACTTAGCACAAGTCAAGTGATCAACCTACACATGCAATTCTAAGAGTGTAGCAGCGGAAAGTAAAACATTGCATATGAAGGTAAAGGGAAGGGTTTGGAGAAGGCAAATGCAATGTAGACACGGAGATTTTTGGCATGGTTCCGATAGGTGGTGCTATCGTACATCCACGTTGATGGAGACTTCAGCCTACGAAGGGTAACGGTTGCACGAGTCCACGGAGGGCTCCACCCACGAAGGGGTCCACAAAAGAAGCAACCTTGTCTATCCCACCATGGCCATCGCCCATGAAGGACTTGCCTCACTCGGGTAGATCTTCACTAAGTAGGCGATCTCCTTGCCCATGCAAACTCCTTGGTTCAACTCCACAATCTTTACGGAGGCTCCCAAGTGACACCTAACCAATCTAGGAGACACCACTCTCCAAAAGGTAATAGATGGTGTGATGATGAACTCCTTGCTCTTGTGCTTCAAATGATAGTCTCCACAACACTCAACTCTCTCTCACAGATTTGCCTATGGTGGAAAGATGATTTGAGTGGAAAGCAACTTGGGGAAGGCTAGAGATCAAGATTCTTGTGGTTGGATTGGAATGTCTTGGTCTCAACACATGAGTAGGTGGTTCTCTCATAGAAAATTAGTAGTGGAAGTGTGGGCACGTTCTGATGGCTCTATCACAAATGGAGAAGGGGGTGGAGGGGTATATATACCCTCCACACAAAATCCAACCGTTACACGCTTTTATAGAGAAACTCGATAAGACCGATCTAATTCAAAATGTGAACGTTAGGAATCTCGGTGGGACCGATGAGATCAACTCGATGGGACCGATGTTCTAGGGCTAGGGAAAAACCTCATCTTGGTGAGACCGATCGCATGAACTCAGTGAGACCGATTTCAGCAATAAGCAAACAGAGACTTGGTCAAGCAAACTCGATGGAACCGATCGGTCATTTCGGTGAGAAAGAAATGTTACGAAAAGGAAACAGAGAATTTGCAATGCGAATTGGGTGGGACCGATAGCTCATTTTAGTGAGAGGAAAATGTTACAAAGGGAAATAGAGAGTTTGCAAAGCCATCTCGGTGAGACCGAGAGCCGTATCGGTGAGATCGAATTTATTAGGGTTTCTGGCTATGGCTATGTCAAATGAACTCGGTGGTGCCGGATAGATCAAATCGGTGGGGCCGAGTTTGACTTAGGTTTTGGACATATGTGGAAATGAGAAAGTGTTTGAGGGTTTTGGAGCAATATGACTAAGCACTTTGAGCAAGTAGACCATTAAGCAACACCTCATCCCCTTTTAATAATATTGGCTTTCCTATGGACTCAATGTGATCTTGGATCACTAAAATGATAAAGAAGAGTCTTGAGCCTTTGCCAATATTTGTCCTTAGAATTTTGATGGGTCCACATCTCTAGTCCATGCCATGCCAATCATTGAACTTTCTAAAACATTTAACTTGAAAGGATATTAGTTCAATGAGCTATATGTTGTTATGAATTACCAAGACCATCTAGGTTAGTTGCACTTTCAATCTCCCCCTTTTTGGTAATTGATGACAACATATAGATCAAAGCTTTGACAAATGATAATATAAAAGAAATACATCATCGCTTTGAGAAGTACTCCCTCCGTCCGGAAATACTTGTCGGAGAAATGCATAAAAATGGATGTATCTAGAACTAAAATACGTCTAGATACATCCATTCCTCCGACAAGTATTTCCGGACGGAGGGAGTATGTGATAAGCAAGAGCTCCCCCTAAATTTGTGCATTATTTAAAATTTGCTTTTGAATGCAAATGCACAATCGATTAGGATCATGGGTCACTCTTCCATGTCACATACATCTTGGTGGAGCAATCATAATGATAAGCTAGAAAAACATGCACTCATGACCGAGAACAAACATGATTGATCATACATAAGTGTAATGGATATCATCAAGCCAGCACACATTAAAGCATAGTATGATCAAACATATGATCAAGCACAAATATTATAGCATGCAAATGATCAAAGCAAATGACCGAAGTAGCAAGAGAGGCAACAAAAAGGCAACACACACTCTCTCTCTCAGCCTAATGATCTATACACTTTCTCCCCCTTTGCCAACAAGTTACAAAGGGCTTGAAAACGCATAGTGCTATAAGGCACTCTAGGCACAATCTCCGGGACTCCTGAAGGGGTCTTTTGGCTGGTTGCTCCGGTGTGCATAGATGGCGTGGAGAGGAGTCTGTCTGCAAAAGCTTTAGCTCATGTTTGTGGAGCTGGAGGAGTTGAAACTGGAGGAATCACCGAGGCAGTTGCTGCAGTTGCTGACAATGTAGTCCTGGTATCACTGGCAACTGGCACAGCTGAAGACGTTTGTGCCCTTGGCACTTGCTGAAATGCATCTATAGTTGGTCTATCACTCCTTTCTTCAAGCTCTTCCTGAAGTCTCTCCACAGTTGATTGGATCTCTGTGACCTTCACATCTAGATCATGTATTTTTGTCTTAGTTGTCGTGTCAAGACTCTCTTGATTCTGAGTCAGGGGGCCCAATCCTTTCTCAATCCTCATGGTAGCCTCAAGAAGATAAATGAGTTGATCCTTCTTGGTCTTGAGCATCACCATTGAAGCATCTGGAGCACTAGCTGGTTTTGCTGCTTTCGCAGCCTTTGCTTTCTCTCTCTTCTACTGGGCTTCTGCACATGTTGGATGAGATGCATCCATGACAACCTCATTGTCCTCAAAGTCTCGCCTCAAGGGAAGATTCTCTTTGTCAAGAAGATATGTCCCTGTCCCCATCTTGGATTTGATAAGCATCTGAATGTGAGGGGCATATCCATAAGATCTCTTCTGATCAGCTGCAGTTCTCTTTACTATTCCAACAATGAGACTCATCACCTTGAACTTTTTTGGCACATCAAACAAGTGAAGCAAGTTGATGAAGTGGCCATAGATCATCCTATGATCTCCTGACTTGGGCAACAAAGTGTGCCTCAGAAGTGTTGATGGTGGTCAAGCCAGAGAGAAGATAGTAGATGGATCCAAACTTGTGATTCTCCAAAGCCTTATCAGGAATCTCCTAGTACATATGTGCCATGGAGTTGTGGTCCTTCCTGGGCTTGGCATACACATAAATATCATCCTCATGTTTAGCAGGGGCATTGATCAACTTGGCCCACTCAAAAATTGTTGACTGATACCTTGTTCCTTCTGTCATCCAGACAATCTTGACATCTGGATAGAAATGTGCAGTGGAGTAGAATTGCATTATCATCTCATCATTCCACTTTGTAAATTTCTGTCCAACAAATTTGTCAACATCATTCATCCTGAAGCTCTCATGCACTCCAGTGAAGTAATCTTCATTGTCATCTATGTAAGTCCAGTCCACCCATGTCATGTCACATGCAATGGGTTTCTTGTCCAGCAACACTGTTTCATAAAAGTCCTGCTGCTCCTTGGTCTGGAAACGATAGTCAATAGTAGTCCTTCTCCTGACAGCATAGGGATCAAACTGTCTCCACAATCTCAGACCTGCATATTTTCTATCCTTGATATTTTCAGCAATGGGATGACCATCACTGTGATCTGGAATATTTGGCTTCAGCTTTCTGAGCACTTGATGTTCTTCTTCCTCTTGAACTTCTGGCACTGGGGCCTTGTTCTTTTCAGCAGCAGGGATATTCCTGGTGGATCTCTTGGGTGCAGAGGGTTTTGAAGCTTGAGCAGCTTGCTTGGGGGCTGTCTTGGGCTTAGATGGACCAGCCCCAGACTTAATGGCATCCCCCATGAGCTTCTGGGTCTTTGCAGAAGGTGCAGCAGGCTCTTCCTCCTCCTCTTCTTCCTCATCAAAAGAGTGCTTCTCAAATTCAGTCATTGGGTCAATGAGCTTGCACCATCTTCCTTTTTTCCTTTCCTTCTTCTTTCCAGCAGCACTTGGTACAACAGTAGCTTGAGTTGAGGATCTGGCTTTGGACATGGGAACTCTCTTGGCAGGAGCTTTCCTCTTCATGCTAGGTTTGGTAGAGGCAGCAGCACCATACTCCTTGAGCACTTTCTTCTTTGAGGTCACTTCCTCAACTTCAAAGTCCTCATCCTCTGAATCTGAGGTTTTCTTCTTCCTTTTCCTAGTTGTGGCCTTAGGCAAGTTGCTTGGGGTGCTTCTGCTACCTTCCTCACAGCTACTATTGGAGGGACTAGTGCCCTCACTGAGATTCACTTGCTCCTCTGGCCTGTTCTGACTATCACTGTTGTCTGACATCTCTGAAACTGTCCCTGTGAATAGAAGGGTATAGGTAGAGTAGATGAGCATCACAAAGCACAACTATTTTGGCAAAAATTTAAGACAAAAACTTAATTTTAGTTTTCTACAGAAAGCATTTCGGAGCTACTGATATGACTAACTCAATGACACCGAAGCAGCTATAGAGTCTAAACATTCGATTTCGGTCAGACCGAAATGCAGTTCGGTGACTCTGAGATGCTATGGTTTCACAGAGAAAGTGAACTTGGTCGACCTATTTGTACACTTTGGTCAGACCGAATAGTACATGTGCAATGGCTTGAGCCAAATCAGTGAGACCGAGATCTTCAGATCGGTCGGTCCGAGATGAGTTTGTCGGAACCCTAACCCTAAGTTTTTGCATCAAATCTAATCTAGAGGAAGTTTTATGTGGATAGATTGATCTCAATCATGGCTAGAAACATGGCATTTATCTTTGTGCAAGAATTGGAGTTAAAGATATCACAAAGAGCTCGAGCCCGTACCATAACTTGGCGGCGAACTCGCTACGGCGACAACGGCGGTGGAGATTCCCGTTGATGGCGACAGAGTCCAGCAGCAGGAGGATGATGGCGACGACGGAGACGATCCGTAGACCAAGGGGGCGGCAGAGCCGGGAGGCGTGAACGAAGAGTTTGGAGTAATTTCCAAAATTTCAACCCGCGGATATATATACCCAGTCATTGTCGGTGTGACCGAGTGGAACGATTCGGTGGCACCGAGATGCAAAACTGTGAGCAGTTACTGCAACTCGGTGTGACCGAATTATTCTAATAGGTTGCACTAAGGTGAAAACCTAGATCAACCTAATGATTTCGGTGAGACCGAGTATGTTGAATCGTCTGACCGAGATGCATTAAGAGGTTTTGGAAGTTTAAGCCCTTGACAGGTCGGTGGCTCCGAGTGCTCCTCACCGAGAGGGTCCGAATTTGACTTGTTCAAGCTTTGTGATGTAGCATGAATAGAGTTTGAGATGAGAAAAACATAGATAGCTATAGGGAGTACTTAGGCATTCTTGTCCATCCATTTGGCAAAAGGAAAAAACCAAACAATCAATAGCAACAAATGGATGTCCTCGAATGGAGAAAATTATGCATCCAACATGCTCACGCAATAAGATAGCAACTGAAATGTGTGGCAAAGCATGCACAAACACTCTAGCATCTATCAAGCAATTGGCGATGACTAGGTCATCTATATGTGAGTATATTGACTAAGGAGTCAAATGAGAACATTTGATCATAGGTCATACTCATCGTTTAAGCACAAGTGGAGTTATCACTTTTAAATAAAGCATTGTTGTGTTCACACCACTAGAGTTGCTTTAGCTCAATTCTTAGAGTAAAGCTCCCCTAGATGTGACATCCCCTTTTAGAGGGATGAACTAACCTTGGGTTTTGTCGATGATGACTTCATGTAGATGTTGAAGATGTGGATGCTCAATGTTGATGTACATCATTTGGAGCAATCCACTGGATTGAGTTGCACTTTCAGTACCTACATGGGTTAGTCCCACAAGGAACAAACAAGAATATCCATAGACATAGAGTGAAGTACACATATGATGATGTCCATGGAAGCATTTGGTTACCTTGTCCCTTGACTTACCAACAAGAGGTTTGACCCTTGAACTAGTCCAAGATATGGAAGTTGATTGCACTTGTCCTTGCCAAAATGAATATGAGTGAAGTATGTTGGCAGAGTCACCCTCAAGAACTCTCTAGTTCTTCTTCTTTGGGATCTACATCAACTTGATGGGAATCCTTGGAGTTGTGGTTGTACTTGATGAAGTAGAACTTGATGTAATCTTGGGAACCCAGTTGACCAAGGCCTTTGGAGCTTCTTCAAATGCATCAATTTCCTCTTGAAGCTTGTCCTTGCCTTTTAGCTTGTGGTCTTGTGGTGGAAGATCATCTTGAGCTTGTGTTCCCTTGAAGGAAGTACTTCTCTTGTTGAGGAACAAACTTCGTCTTAGGGTATTGATCTTCTTCCAACTCAACTTCATTGGCATTGAACTTTCGTTCAAAACCAACACTTGATTCTTTCGGTGCCTTCCTTGCTTGCGTACAATTTCCTCAAATTGCTTACTTTCGACAAGGCTCTTGTAAACACCTTTCTCTATAATTCCCTTTGATAAGATATTTTCTTTCTCAAGTGTAACTTGGTTAAGAGAATCATTAGTGGAATCAAGAGAACTACTAGGAGCAACAATATTGGATTTAGCATGATTAATGTTACTACTAGAGGAAGAATCTTTCTTACTCTTGTTGCTAGATTTTACTTGTGGCATGTAAGTGGACAAGAGTAAACGCTTGGCAATGTAAGAAGAACTTTTCTTTCGAAGATCATCATTGATTGCTTTTAAGAACCCATGCTCTTGCTCTAAATTGAGCTTTTCAGAGCGTAGCTTCTCATGAGTTTTTAAAAGTTCTCGATGATCCTCCAAAGTAGTTTCATGAGCTAACTTAAGAGTGTTTAGTTCTTTAGTTAGACGCTCAATCTCCTTCGTATCATTGTCATTCATTTCCTCTTGATTAGCATGATTAATAGCAATTTCATCATAGTTTTCATCACTAGTATTGTCAACAAGCAAATCCTCGTCACCTAGAAAATCATCTTCATCACTATTGAAATCAATATACTCGGGGTGTGATACCTTTGGGCCTTTAGCAATGAAGCATCTTCCAATTCCTTCATTTGGTGAGTCAAATATGTCATAGGAGTTGGTTGACACAAGTGCAAGACCGGCAACACCTTCATCTTGAGTATATTCGGAGTCGGAGTGATAACTTCTCTCGGAGTAGTTGTCGGAGTTGGAACTGGATACCCATTCACCAATATGAGCTTGATGTCTTCGTCTTGTGTAGCTCCTTGATGACTTGTCCTTTCTTTTCGAATCCTTGCTTCTACAAGAGGGTCTTCGTTCATAACGATCATCTCTACTCCCTCTCTCTCTTGGAGGTGATTCATCTCTTTTACTCCTCCTTTTAGGTAAGTCTTCTCTTCTTTTGTAGGGAGCTGTACACTCATTGGAGTAGTGTCCAGGTCTTCCACAATTGTATCAATTTCGATCACGACTAGAAGATCTTTTGTCGTTGTAGGACCTTGACTTGGTGCTTCTCTCTTTACTTCTATTCTTGTAGAACTTGTTGAAGTTCTTCAGCATTAAGCTCAATTCTTCATTGAAGACTTGTTTTTCACTTGATGTGGCAGGAGCATTGCTATGCCTTGAGCTTGTGTTGGTTTTCCTCGAAGAGGAGAGGGTGATGCAGCAAGTGTACCGTAAGTATTTCCCTCAGTTTTGAGAACCCAGGTATCAATCCAGTAGGAGGCTCCTCAAAAGTCCCACGCACCTACACAAACAAACTGAGAACTCGCAACCAACGCAATAAAGGGGTTGTCAATCCCTTCACGGCCACTTGCGAAAGTGAGATCTAATAAAGATAGTATGATAAGATAAATATATTTTTGGTATTTTATAATATAGATGCAAAAAGTAAAGATGCAAATAAAAGTAGATTGAAAGCAAATATGATAAGAGATAGTCCCTGGGGCCATACATTTCACTAGAGGCTTCTCTCAAGATAGCATAAGTATTATGGTGGGTGAACAAATTACTGTCGAGCAATTGATAGAAAAATGCATAGTTATGAGATTATCTAGGCATGATCATGTATATAGGCATCACATCCATAACAAGTAGACCGACTCCTGCCTTGTAACGCCCCGGATTCGATACGCCAGGTGTGTGCTAGTTATTCATCGTTGTTGCCATGTCATTTGCTTGCGTGTTGCATTTTATCATGTCATCATGTGCATCTCATTTGGCATACGTGTTCGTTTCTTGCATCCGAGCATTTTCCCCGTTGTCCGTTTTGCAATCCGGCACTCCTATGTCCCCCGACGCCCCCTTTTACCTCTTTTCGTGTGCGGGTGTTAAACATTCTCGGAATGGACCGTGATTTGCCAAGCGGCCTTGGTACACCACCGGTAGACCGCCTGTCAAGTTTCATGCCATTTGGAGTCCGTTTGATACTCCAACGATTAACCGGGGAACCGTAAAAGCCCTCATTCTGTTGCAGCCCAACACCCCTCCAAAGTGGCCCAAAACCCATCCAAACCCCCTCCATGCTCTCGGTCGTTCGATCACAATCGTGTGGGCGAAAATCGCTCCTCATTTGGACTCTCCTAGCTCCCTCTACCTATATATTAGTCCCTTCCCCCGAAATTCGCGGTGCAAACCCTAGCGTCTTCCTCCTCCCGCCGCCGGACGTGTCCATCCCGCGCCGGACATGTCCACCGGCCACCTCGCTCCAGCCAATCGCGGCCTGCCACGTCACCCCGCTGCCGCTCCCCTCCACTCATGTTGCGCCACGTCACCGCCGCCCGCGCCCACATCACCGCCGCCGCCCAGAGCCCAGATCTGGCCCGCCGGGGCCCGGATCGGACCCGCCCGTGCCCATCCGCCATCGCCCGATCAACCCCGCGCACGACCGTCGCCGCCTCCACCCGCCGCTCGCCGGAGAGCGCCGCCGCAGCGCCCTTCGCCTCGGACCTCCGCGCCGCCGCCACATCCCGAGCCGCTCCGCCTCCCCTCCGTCAGCGCCGCCGCCGCCAGACCTCGCCGAAGCAGGAGCTCCCCTGCGTCGGCCCACCTCCGCGCCTCCAGCTCCACCATCGGAGCTCCCCGCCCTGTTCCGGCGCCAGGAATGGGATCCCGACGACCGGATCCGGCCTCCCCTTGCTGGATCTGGCCTCCTCCACGCCCCATCGCCGAGACCCACCGCCCTCCGTCGCCGTTGGTCGCCGGCGCCACCGGCCTCGACCCCGTTCGGGAGAGACGACGACAGGAGCCACCAGCCACGTGGGCCCCGCGGCCCGTCCCCGCCGGTCTGCTCCGTGCCGGCCCGATCCACCTCTCACTTCTCTCTGGGCCGAAGCCCATGGTGAGCCCCGCCTAAATCCCGCCCCGGTCGCATTTTAGTATTCCCTCGCTCGTCCGTTTTTTTCGGAAAACTGCCAAGTCCCTGGATTTATCATTTTCATGCCATGTTCATTGGACCATATCTCATCATCCGTAGCTCCGTTTTGTGCGTACTATATATCAAAATGTTCATCATGTGATGCTCTTCATTTCATTCCTTCTTGCCATGTTTTTTTGAGTTCATCTTGATGCCCTAATCATCATTGCAAGAGTGCTATATGATGTTAACTGCTGTCTGTTAACAGAACTTGATGATTTGTCTTTTTCATTGCATTTTGTGTGTGCATCCTATGAGCATGAGCTCTACATGTGTTTTGTACGAGATCATGCCGTCTTCATAGTGGTGCCATTCATGTAATTTTTGGAGCCTTGTAGTGAGTGCATCGAGCTCGTGAAGTAGGGTACTTGTTGTTGCTGTTTTGCTAGTCTGAATCTGCTATATCATGTTGCTATGTAAACCTGCTGCTACAAGTCATTCTATGCATAATCTGGAGATGTTCACTAAGGATGATTTGTTATACATGTCTTGCTCTATCCATCCATGCCCCTGGTTGCATTTATAGCCTGCTGTAGCTTGTTGTAATATTGCTCCAATGTTGCTAAATAATGTTGCTATCAGTCTGTTAACATTAAGTTCAGTTTTTCCATGAGCTTTGCTAGTGATCCATGCACCCTATGAACTTGCTCTTTCCATGCAAAGCTTCATAAACATGTATTCTTACTGTTGGTTGCCTTTCCATGCCATGTATTGCTCTGTGGTGAGTGTTACAAGCTCACTAACATGCCTACTTATTGTTGTTCCTGCTATGTATGGATCTGTCATATCACTTGCTATGTTTACATGGGTGCCATCATATTTTCTGTGCCCTTTTGGCTCATGGTCAGTAAGGGACTTTTGCTATATGCAATTAGTAGATTCATGCCATGCCTTTGTTTTCCATGATAAGTTTCTGTAGCATGCCGTTTGATAGCTCTAAATATTGCAACCTGATGTTATTTCTGTTAAGTGTGAAATTGTTATTATTTGCAATCTTGCCATGTCCTTTTGGAGCATGTTCTAGTGATTTCTGGAGATAGCTCAGTGTTCATGTTTTGTCATGCTTTACCTGTACATCATGCCCATGCCTTTTGTTTTCACGTTGAGATGCTGTAGCATGTTGTTTTGATGCTTGCTAGATGCCTGGTTGCTGTTTTGGACAGCTTGTCCTTTCAACTTGTATAGAGTGTATGTGTTGAACCGTTGCTCCGTTTTGAGTGTGCTCTATATGAAACTTGCTTGATTTTGCATGTAGTTTCATATTATCATGTTGCATCCTTGTTTTGAGGTGTTTTCTTGATGTTTGTATGCATTTTGCATCAATGCCATGTTTAACTTGTTTTGCTCATATCTTCTAGCCGTAGCTCCGAATCTAATGAACTTTATATGTAACTTGCCAAGAATCTTGTGTAGATCATCTTGGTGCATCTTAACTTGCTATTTAACAATGTGAACTTAAGGTCTATCCAGATCTGTACCAGCTTCGAAATTTGCATATGAGGACTTACCGAAATTGTTATATGTTGTTCCCGGCCTCATTTAAACTTGCTTTGATGTGTTGTTCTTGGTTGCATCATCTCTTGCCATGAGTAGCTTCATGTAGCCTTGTCATGCATCATACTTGAGTGTGCATCATGTCATGTATATATGTGGTGTGGTTACTATGTTGTGTGCTTCTTCTTGATAGTTCATGTTCCATTGCGATCATGAGGATTCGTTCGTTTACGTTTGGTTCACCTTCATCCGTTCGTCTTCTTCATGGACTCGTTCTTCTTCCTAGCGGGATTTCAGGCAAGATGACCGTCACCCTGGATCTCACTACTATCATTGCTATGCTAGTTGCTTCGTTCTATCGCTATGCTGCGCTACCTATCATTTGCTCTTCAAGCCTTCCCAATTTGCCATGTCAGCCTCTAACCTTTTTCCCCTTCCTAGCAAACCGTTGCTTGGCTATGTTACTGCTTTGCTCAGCCCCTCTTATAGCATTGTTAGTTGCAGGTGAAGTTGAAGATTTCCCCATGATGGACAGGATTATGTTGGGATATCACAATATCTCTTATTTAATTAATGCATCTATATACTTGGTAAAGGGTGGAAGACTCGGCCTTATGCCTGGTGTTTTGTTCCACTCTTGCCGCCCTAGTTTCCATCATACCGGTGTTATGCTCCCGGATTTTGCATTCCTTACACGGTTGGGTGATTTATGGGACCCCTTTGACAGTTCGCTTTGAATAAAACTCCTCCAGCAAGGCCCAACCTTGGTTTTACCATTTGCCTCACCTAGCCCTTTTTCCCTTGGGTTTTCGGAGCCCGAGGGTCATCTTTATTTTACCACCCCGGGCCAGTGCTCCTCCGAGTGTTGGTCCAACCTAAGCGATGCCCGGTGCCCCCTGGGCAACCAGGGTCTATGCCAACCCGACGTCTTGCTCATCTGGTGTGCCCTGAGAACGAGATATGTGCAGCTCCTATAGGGATTTGTTGGCACATCAGGCGGCTTTGCTGGTCTTGTTTTACCATTGTCGAAATGTCTTGTAAACCGGGATTCCGAGACTGATCGGGTCTTCCTGGGAGAAGGTATATCCTTCGTTGATCGCGAGAGCTTATCATGGGCTAAGTTGGGACACCCCTGCAGGGTATAAACTTTCGAAAGCCGTGCCCGCGGTTATGTGGCAGATGGGAATTTGTTAATGTCCGGTTGTAGATAACTTGACACCAGATCCGAATTAAAACACATCAACCGTGTGTGTAGCCGTGATGGTCTCTTTTCGGCGGAGTCCGGGAAGTGAACACGGTTTCTGTGTTATGATTGACGTAAGTAGGAGTTCAGGATCACCTCTTGATAATTGCTAGCTTCACGACCGTTCCTTTGCTTCTCTTCTCGCTTTTTTTGCGTATGTTAGCCACTATACTTGCTTAGCCGCTGCTGCAACCTCACCACTTTACCCCTTCCTTTCCCTTTAAGCTTTGCTAGTCTTGATACCCTTGGTAATGGGATTGCTGAGTCCTCATGGCTCACAGATTACTACAACAACAGTTGCAGGTACAGGTTTTGCGATGATCTTGACGCGAGAGCGATGTTTGCTTGTTTTGGAGTTCTTCTTCTGCTTCTTCTTCGATCAGGGGATAGGTTCCAGGTCGGCAGCCTGGGCTAGCAGGGTGGATGTCATTTGAGTTTCGGTTTCTATTTCATCCGTAGTCGGATGGTGCTCTTATGTAAGATGATGTTGTATTCGTGTGGCATTGTATGCCTTTTGTATGTACCCCTATCTATTATGTAATGTTGATGTAATGATATCCACCTTGCAAAAGCGTTTCAATATGCGGGTCTATCCTTGGTGGGACCTTCGAGTTCCTCTTGGATAGGGTCGCATATTGGGCGTGACAAGTTGGTATCAGAGCCTCGACGGACCCTAGGAGCCCCCTTGTTTGATCATGTAGTTTGGCCATTGTCGAGTCTAGAAGGAAACTTTTTTTAGAGTCTAGTTATATCGGGAGTAGGAATTCTTTTTACTCCTCAGCCCCTTCGTCGCTCTGGTGAGGAATCTTGACGTAGGTGTTTTGAATTACTCCTCTTCCCTTCCAATCTTTCTTTAGGATCACGCAGTTGGTTCTCCGATTGTTGTTCCTCAGCTCTTTGCATCCGGTGCATTTCTCGTCAAGTTGACTCGAGCCTCTTCATCGTTGCCAAGTTCAATCCTCAGTTGTTTTCTTTTCCCACCCGCCCACCCTTTTTCTTCTCGGAGCCGGAGTCCCTAATCGAGTATACATCCTACTCTTGCGAAGCTTTTGCTTTCTTTCAACCAGTGTTTTTATCTTTAAGATATTCGTCGGTTCTACCTTCAAAGTTGCCTTTGTTTTCCCGCCCTCCCGCCCTCTTCTTCCCGGAATCTGACTCTCTCTTGACCATCAATTTCATTCATGCGAAGCCTCTTCAGTCTTTCGTAACTTATCTCAACCGGTGAATTCTCGCCTCGTTTGACATTCATCATCTCTAATTCTTCTCCGGTTGATTCAATTCTCATTTTCGGTAGTGATTATATTCTTTTCCTCGGATCAAGTTTTTTCCCTGCTCGTTCGCCTCTCGCCAGTTTATCCTTTCGGAGTGCTCAAGAAATCTCAGGAGATCCATCTATGTTCCAATTAATTTGAGGTTGTCACCTCATTCAAATATTTTATTTGTTCTAGTGTATCATCTATCTGTTCAACATCCTTTTCCAACGGTGTTTTTTAGTGGGCCCTAACCCACAGGTCTTTTCCCAGGATCTTACCTGACTCTTCTAATTTCCCGGAGTTATTCTCAATTCTTTTCAAGTGTGATGTAAGAATGGATCCCATCAGTCACATGCCTTCTCCAAGAACGCTTTGAAATTCTTTTCATTGTTGGCTCAACCTCTTCTCTTTTCATTCTACCAGAGTATCTCAGTAATTTTGGTTGTGTTTCTCATCGTCATTTGAAGACTGAAGAAGAGCTTTTCCTCTAAATCTTGTCCGTTCTCTCGAAGTTTCGTGGTTCTAGCTTCATGTTATCCTCGTGAATTATTCCATTTGTCAGATATTCTTTTTTTACCCATCCGGAGTATGTCAGAAGTTGTTTTCACGTTTCCAAAAGAATTCTTCGTCCTCACATTTCAGCTAATGTTATCCAATTATCCCGGTGCTTCGTTCAAGTGTTCTTTAATCAGCTCATGATCTCTTTGTTCTCTTGCATCTAAATCCCCTCTAGCATATTGGTTCTTCTAATTCTTCCCGGTGATTCATTCTCTTTCGTCAGTCATTTCCGAATTCTAACGGTGGTTCTTTCAGATTCTTTTTCCTTGATTATCATTTTAATCCATTCGTTCTTTCGAATCCTACCGGTGGTTCTTGAAGACTTTCTCAAGTTTTGTGCTATATTCCCCTTAATCCTTTTCAAGAAGAATAAGTTGCATGCCAAATCCGTTGTCTGTCATCAATTTAATTTGATGAAGGATAAGCAGACAATAAATCTTATTCTTATTTCCTCCAAGTGAGTAATCCCTTCCTTCGGAGTTTGTTCTTGATGAATAAATTCTAGTTCCAAGTGTTTTCATCATTTCTTTTCCGGAGTTCATTTTCCTCGACCATTTCGTTGGAACCTCCATCTAAGTCATCGCAAGCTTTAATCCTATTCTTTCATCCTTCATTCTATCTCATCATCCGTTTGTTACCGGAGTTCTTCATGGTGGTTCTTCATGATTTAATTCATTCTTCAAGAGTTCATCAAGATTTTGTTGGAGAAATTCAAGTATCTTTTCTTCTCGCGTCTTGAAGTGTAATTAATAATTCTCCGTATTCTTTTGAAGTGGAGTTTTGCATTTCTTTGTTCTTCTCAGCTATCCAATCATTTCTGTTTGTGGCCGGTTATCACCTTATGATCTTGAGATGTTACCTATAAGACCACAACAAGTTTATTCTTTTCGTTGTTGATTTTCTCAACAACTCCGTTCAAACCTTTCTTCTAAAGATGCTTTCAATTTCATTCGTGGCACAAGTTGTCCTTTTCTTCTCCGTTCTTTTCATTCAACTCTTTCAATTCTTTCCGGAGGTTTTGTGTCATGTCTTCATCAAGTATCATTCCATCCTCTGAAGTTCATGTTCTATTCCTTCCTTTTTCAGCAGGAGTGCTGCCTAAATCCTTTCAGTCTTATTCGTTTCTTATCTCGTTCTAACCAGAGTGGTTTCATAGTCTATCTGATTCCGTGAGTTTCCGATTCTCGTCATTCTTGTCGTTCCTCTCTTCTTCTCGAGTGCTCTCGAATCTTTGCTTCTTCTCTTGAGTTCTTGTTTCACCTCATCACTTTTCCCTTCCGTCTCGGTCCTAAGATCTTGGGATGAGATCTCTTGTTAGTGGAGGAGTGTTGTAACGCCCCGGATTCTATATGCCAGGTGTGTGCCAGTTATTCGTCGTCGTTGCTAGGCATTTGCTTGCGTGTTGCATTTTATCATGTCATCATGTGCATCTCATTTGGCATACGTGTTCGTTTCTTCCATCCGAGCATTTTCCCCGTTATCCGTTTTGCAATCCGGCACGCCTATGTCCCCCGACGCCCCCTTTTACCTCTTTTCGTGTGCGGGTGTTAAACATTCTCGGAATAGACCGTGATTTGCCAAGCGGCCTTGGTACACCACCGGTAGACCGCCTGTCAAGTTTCGTGCCATTTGGAGTCCGTTTGATACTCCAACGGTTAACCGGGGAACCGTAAAAGCCCTCATTGTGTTGCAGCCCAACACCCCTCCAAAGTGGCCCAAAACCCATCCAAACCCCCTCCATGTTCTCGGTCGTTCGATCAAGATCGTGTGGGCGAAAACCGCTCCTCATTTGGACTCTCCTAGCTCCCTCTACCTATATATTAGTCCCTTCCCCCGAAATTCGTGTTGCAAACCCTAGCGTCTTCCTCCTCCCGCCGCCGGACGTGTCCATCCCGCGCCGGACATGTCCACCGGCCACCTCGCTCCAGCCAATCGTGGCCTGCCACGTCACCCCGCCGCCGCTCCCCTCCACTCACGTTGCGCCACGTCGTCGCCGCCCGCGCCCACATCGCCGCCTCCCGCGCCCACATCACCGCCGCCGCCCAGGGCCCAGATCCGGCCCGCCGGGGCTTGGATCGGACCCGCCCGAGCCCATCCACCGCCGCCCGCTCAGCCCCGCGCACGACCGTCGCCGCCTCCACCCGCCGCTCGCCGGAGAGCGCCGCCGCAGCGCCCTGCGCCTCGGACCTCCACGCCGCCGCCACATCCCGAGCCGCTCCGCCTCCCCTCCGTCAGCGCCGCCGCCGCCGGACCTCGCTGAAGCAGGAGCTCCCCCGCGCCGGCCCACCTCCGCGCCTCCAGCTCCGCCGCCGGCTCCCCGCCCCGTTCCGGCGCCGGGAATGGGATCTCGACGCCCGGATCCGGCCTCCCCTCGCTGGATCTGGCATCCTCCGCGCCCCATCGCCGAGACCCGTCGCCCTCCGTCGTCGTTGGCCGCCGGCGCCGCCGGCCTCGACCTCGTTCGGGAGAGACGACGACAGGAGCCACCGGCCACGTGGGCCCTGCGGCCCGTCCCCGCCGGTCTGCTCCGTGCCGGTCCGATCCACCTCTCACTTCTCTCTGGGCCGAAGCCCGTGGTGAGCCCCGCCTAAATCCTGCCCCGGTCGCATTTTATTATTCCCTCGCTCGTTCGTTTTTTTTCAGAAAACTGCCAAGTCCCTGGATTTATCATTTTCATGCCATGTTCATTGCACCATATCTCATCATCCGTAGCTCCGTTTTGTGAGTACTATATATCAAAATGTTCATCATGTGGTGCTCTTCATTTCATTCCTTCTTGCCATGTTTTTTTGAGTTCATCTTGATGCCCTAATCATCATTGCAAGAGTGCTATATGATGTTAACTGCTGTCTGTTAACAGAACTTGATGATTTGTCTTTTTCATTGCATTTTGTGTGTGCATCCTATGAGCATGAGCTCTACATGTGTTTTGTACTAGATCACGCCGTCTTCACAGTGGTGCCATTCATGTAATTTTTGGAGCCTTGTAGTGAGTGCATCGAGCTCGTGAAGTAGGGTACTTGTTGTTGTTGTTTTGCTAGTCTGAATCTGCTATATCATGTTGCTATGTAAACCTGCTGCTACAAGTCATTCTATGCATAATCTGGAGATGTTCACTAAGGATGATTTGTTATACATGTCATGCTCTATCCATCCATGCCCCTGGTTGCATTTATAGCCTGCTGTAGCTTTGTGACGCCCCCGATTCAATCGTACACTAATCATGCACGCAAATGTGTACGATCAAGATCAGGGACTCACGGGAAGATATCACAACACAACTCTACAAATAAAATAAGTCATACAAGCATCATAATACAAGCCAGGGGCCTCGAGGGCTCGAATACAAGTGCTCGATCATAGACGAGTCAGCGGAAGCAACAATATCTGAGTACAGACATAAGTTAAACAAGTTGCCATAAGATGGCTAGCACAAACTGGGATACAGATCGAAAGAGGCGCAGGCCTCCTGCCTGGGATCCTCCTAAACTACTCCAGGTCGTCGTCAGCGGGCAGCACGTAGTAGTAGGCACCTCCGGTGTAGTAGGGGTCGTCGTCGACGGTGGCGTCTGGCTCCTGGACTCCAGCATCTGGTTGCGACAACCAGAAAGAAAGGAAAAGGGGAAAAAAGGGGGGAGAAAGCAACCGTGAGTACTCATCCAAAGTACTCGCAAGCAAGGAACTACACTACATATGCATGGGTATATGTGTAAAGGGCCATATCAATGGACTGAACTGCAGAATGCCAGAATAAGAGGGGGATAGCTAGTCTTATCGAAGACTACGCTTCTGGTCACCTTCGTCTTGCAACAGGCAGAAGAGGGTAGGTCGAAGTCCTCCAAGTAGCATCTCCAAGTAACATCTCATAGCATAATCCTACCCGGCGATCCCCTCCTCATATCCCTGAGGTAGAGCGACCACCGGTTGTATCTGGCACTTGGAAGGGTGTGTTTTATTAAGTATCCGGTTCTAGTTGTCATAAGGTCAAGGTACAACTCCAAGTCGTCCTGTTACCGAAGATCACGGCTATTCGAATAGATTAACTTCCCTGCAGGGGTGCACCACATTCCCCAACACGCTCGATCCCATTTGGCCGGACACACTTTCCTGGGTCATGCCCGGCCTCGGAAGATCAACACGTCGCAGCCCCACCTAGGCAAAACAGAGAGGCCAGCACGCCGGTCTAAACCTAAGCGCACAGGGGTCTGGGCCCATCGCCCTGAGCACACCTGCACGTTGCGTGGGCGGCCGAAAGCAGACCTAGCCTAGTGGCGTTCCAGTCCAATTCGGCGCGCGCCGCTCCGTCGCTGACGTCTGAAGTGCTTCGGCTGATACCACGACGTCGGGATACCCATAACTACTCCCACGTAGATGGTTAGTGCGTATAGGCTCGTAGCCAGACTCAGATCAAATACCAAGATCTCGTTAAGCGTGTTAAGTGTCCGCGAACGCCGAACAGGGCCAGGCCCACCTCTCTCCTAGGCGGTCTCAACCTGCCCTGTCGCTCCGCCACAAAGATCCACACAGAGGGCCGTCGGGACAAAGGTCCTTTCAGCCCCCAATCCGTGAATCACTCGCGGGTACTCTTCGAGCTGACCCGACTTTAGTCACCATCTGTATAGTATGTATGTATGTATAGTATATACCCGTGATCACCTCCCGAGTGATCACGGCCCAATAGTATAGCAAGGCAGACTGACAAGAATGTAGGGCCAATGATGATAAACTAGCATCCTATACTAAGCATTTAGGATTGCAGGTAAGGTATCAACAGGTGTAGCAACAATGTCAGGCTATGCATCAGAATAGGATCAACAGAAAGCAGTAACATGCTACACTACTCTAATGCAAGCAGTATAGAGAAGAATAGGCGATATCTGGTGATCAAGGGGGGGGCTTGCCTGGTTGCTCTGGCAAGAGAGAGGGGTCGTCAACTCCGTAGTCGAACTGGGCAGCAGCAGCGTCGGTCTCGTAGTCTACCGGAGAGAAGAGGGGGAAGAAACAATGAATACCATGCAAACAAATGCATATCGATGCATGACATGACAAGTAACGATGCTAGGTGTGCCCAATCGCGGTAGTAGGTGATACCGACGAAAGGGGGAAACATCCGGGAAAGTATTCCCGGTGTTTCGCGTTTTCGGACTGATGAACCGGAGGGGAAAAGTTGCGAGTTCGATAGGTTAGGGGTGTGTGGCGGACGAACGGACTGCGTATCCGGAATCGTCTCGTCGTTCTGAGCAACTTTCATGTTGAAAATATTTTAATCCGAGTTACTGATTAAAAGATATGATTTTTTAAAGATTTTATTAATTTCTGGAATTTAATTAATTAATTATTTAATTCGAAAATGGATTTATGACGTCAGCATGATGTCATGCTGACGTCAGCAGTCAACAGGGTTGACTTGGTCAACCCGACAGGTGGGTCCCGTTCGTCATTGACTGTTTAGTCTAATTAATGTTTAGCTAATCTAATTACTGTTTAATTAAACTAATTAGTTAATTAGGTTAATCTAATTATGATTAATTAACTTAATTAATTCCTTAATTAATTAATTAATTTAATTATTATTTATTTATTTAATATTTATATTTTTTTTAATTTTTTTTTATAAAACCGTTCTGGGCGTGGGGCCCCCATGTCATTGGCCCCAGGGGGCCTTGCGGTTTTCGGGCGCATGGCCGCGCGGTTGTCGCCCGAACGGGCGCGGGCGCAACGGTGCCCAGCACCCGCTCTTTCGGGCGCACCACAGGGGCGGGCGGAGCCGGCAGATCGCCGGAGCAGGGGGGTTGGTGACCACGGCGGGGCTCGCCGGGCGCCAACCGGGCGAAGGACGAGGATTGCGACGGCGCACGGAACAGGGGCGGACGGAGGGAGGAGCGGCCTCGGCAGGGGCGCCGCTGTGGGCGCGGCCGAGGCGCGGGCCCGGCACGTCGAGCGCGCACGCGGGCGCAGGCCGATGGCCGCAGGGGGTAGAGGGGCTCCGGGGTGCCGGAGCACGGCAACGAGCGGGCGAGGCGGTGTGGTCCGATGACCAAACGCGGCCACGGCGGGTGCGGTGGGGAACGAGGGGGAAGAGGAGGGGGACCTCGGCCGAGCGAGGAGGCGCGAGGGGAGGGACGCGGGCGGGAGCCGGCGGAGCCGAGCGGCAAGCGGCACCGGAGCGGGCTCCGGCCACGGCGACCGAGCGCGCGGGGGGGGGGGGGGGGGAGATGGGATCGATCCCAGGGGGATCGGGGGAGCGAAGGGGGGGGGAAGCTCACGGTGGGGGGCGCGTAGGGTCTAGGAGGCGGGCGCGGTGGAGCTTGGAGGCGACCGGCGAGGAGGGAGTCGGGGAGGCGGCCGCCGGCGTCGGGGAGGGGGTCCGGTGAGGCGGGGGAGGTCGGGGACGATCCCGCGGCGGCGGGTGCCCCGCACGTGGGGCGACGGTGTGGAGGGGGGGTCCGGACGGCGGCGAGGGGCGCAGGGGGGCGGAGGTGACCGGTGTCGGGGCGGCGGGGGCCGCCGGCGATGAGGGGAGGACGAGGGGGACCGGGATCGGGCGGGGGCCGATCCGGATCGGCGCGAGGGGGAGAAAGGGGATCGGGGGGGAGGAGTGGTTGCGGCTAGGGTTGCGGGGGGGGGATAAGGAGAGGAGTGGGGTTGGCCGGTTGGGCCTTTGGCCGGTTGGGCCGGCCTGTTCGGGCGGCGGAGGCCAGCTGGGCCACTTGGCCCAGCGGGGGGGGGGGGGGTGTCTGATGTTTTTTTTTAAATTTATTTTCCTTTCTGTTTTAATCAATTTAAAATATTTATGCATTTTATAAAAATGTGTTTACTTCACCATAATTACCTTTGTAATATTTGACAACCACCGAACAATTTTATTTTAAATTTTGAAAACTTTTATTGTTTCATCAATTTTGAATTTTGAATTTGAACGGTTTCGAATTATTGCGAGGATAGCAACAGTAATCGGGATGACGTGCCATGATTAGCGTGGGATTACTGTAGCAAGATTATCCGGGCGTTACAAATCTCCTCCACTACAAGAAATCTCGTCCCGAGATTTAGGAGGTAGAAGGAAACAGTGCGGGGTATTCATCACGAAGACGATCCTCGCGTTCCCAGGTGGCTTCGTCTTCAGAGTGATTCGACCACTGGACCTTCAGGAACTTGATCGCCTTCTGACGTGTGCGGCGTTCAGCTTGGTCGAGAATGCGGACCGGATGCTCTTTATAGGAGAGGTCCTGTTGCAATTCGAGCACTTCATGATCCACAGCTCGGATTGGGTCCTTGAAGCAACGGCGGAGTTGTGACACATGGAACACATCGTGAACCTGAGAAAGGTTCGGCGGAAGCTCCAATTGATATGCCACTTTTCCACGCCTCTCGAGAATAGTGAATGGGCCAATATAGCGAGGAGCTAGCTTGCCCTTGATCCCGAAGCGGTGAGCACCCTTCATTGGTGTAACTCGAAGATAGGCCTTTTCGCCAGGTTGATAGACCATGTCTTTATGATGACGGTCATAATTACTCTTTTGGCGTGACTGAGCAGTCTTGAGATTCTCGCGGATAATGCGGACTTGATCTTCGGCATGTTGGATAATATCCGGACCAAAGAGTGGACGTTCCCCAGTTTCTGACCAGTTCAGAGGGGTTCGGCACTTTCGTCCATATAACACTTCGAAGGGGGCCATCTTCAGACTAGCTTGATAGCTATTATTATAAGAGAACTCAGCATACGGAAGAGATTCCTCCCATTTCTTGCCGAAGGAAATAACACAAGCTCGAAGCATGTCTTCGAGAACTTGGTTGACACGTTCAACTTGCCCTTGTGACTGAGGATGAAAAGCAGTGCTGAAAGACAGATGAGTGCCCATAGCTTCTTGGAAACTTGCCCAGAATCTTGAAGTGAATAAACTGCCACGGTCTGAACTGATAACCAATGGAATACCGTGAAGCGAGACAATTCTGGTCATGTAGAGGTTTGCCAGCTGACTAGCAGTGATCGTTTCCTTGACAGCCAGAAAATGTGCAACTTTAGAAAGTCGGTCAATGACGACAAGAATAGCATCATTGCCTTTCTGCGATTTGGGGAATCCAGTGACGAAGTCCATTTCAACATGGTCCCATTTCCATTCAGGAATAGAGATAGGTTGCAGAGTTCCAGCAGGCCTTTGATGTTCTGCTTTGATACGACGGCAAACGTCACACTCAGCAACATAACGAGCAATGTCTTGCTTCATGTTAGACCACCAGAATCTCTGACGAATGTCTTGATACATCTTCGTACTACCAGGATGGATACATAGAGGCGTATCATGAGCTTCTTTCATAACCTCCTGAGTCATATTCAGGTTTTCCTTCTTACACGGCACCACTAGGCGGCCTTTGAAGTACAAGGCGCCATCATCAGCAATAGTGAAGGATGAGGGACTTCCTTCTATGAGGTCTTGCTTAATTTTGTAGACTTCAGAGTCAAATCCCTGCATTGTCTTTATGGTGCCCACGAGATCGGGTTCAATAGCCAGGGTATAGAGGGAACCCTGGGAAACAACACGGAGATTCATCTTGCGGAACTCCGGAGGAGGGGGAGCGAGTGCACCCGGAGGAACAATATGGAGGTTTAGCTTTCTGAATTCTTCAACAAGTGAGGGCTGAACTTTGTGAACCTGGAGGTGGTTGCAGTAAGACTTGCGGCTCAAGGCATCAGCCATTACATTAGCCTTGCCTGGTGTATAGGAAATACCCAAATCAAAGTCTGCAACAGTCTCCATCCATCTCTGCTGACGGAGGTTCAGGTCTGGCTGAGTAAATAGATACTTCAGACTTTGGTGGTCAGTGAAGATCTCGCAACGATTACCGAGTAGGTAATGTCGCCACTGTTTTAGTGCATGAATGACAGCAGCAAGTTCGAGGTCGTGAACTGGGTAGTTCTCTTCGTGAGGGCGCAATTGACGAGAGGCATAAGCAACCACTTTGCGCTCTTGCATTAGGACACAGCCTAATCCTTGACGGGAAGCGTCGCAGTAAATGACGAAGTCCTTCTTAGTATCAGGTGGAGCTAGTACTGGGGCAGAAGTCAACTTGTCTTTGAGTGCCTGGAAGCTTTCCTGACATTTGTCTGTCCACTGGAACTTGACGCCCTTATGCAATAGGTTAGTCAGAGGCCTGGCAATCTTGGAGAAGTTCTCGACGAATCGACGGCAGTAGCTGGCGAGACCGAGAAAACTTCTGACTTGCTTAACGTTCTTCGGAGGAGTCCAATCGAGAATAGCCTGAACTCGTTCAGGGTTGACGGCAATACCATCCTTAGAGATGACATGCCCGAGATAGGTTACTTCGGGAAGCCAGAATTCACATTTGGAGAATTTGGCATAAAGTTGATGCTCTCGTAGCTTTTCCAGCACGAGGCGAAGATGTTCAGCATGTTCCTCTTCGTTCTTGGAAAATACCAGAATATCATCCAGATAAACCACGACGAACTTGTCGAGGTAATCCATGAATATATAGTTCATCAGGCGAGAGAAGGTGGCTGGAGCATTGGTTAAGCCGAAAGACATGACGGTGTACTCGTAAGATCCGTATCGAGTCACGAATGCGGTCTTGGGGATATCTTCCTCACGAACACGGATCTGGTGGTAACCCAACCTCAAGTCGAGTTTAGAGAACACTGATGATCCAGCCAATTGATCATACAGATCATTGATCCGAGGAAGAGGATACTTATTCTGAATGGTAGCTTGATTTATAGGACGGTAGTCTTGGACCAATCGGTTTGTCCCATCTTTCTTCTTGACAAAGAGAGAAGGTGCTCCCCAAGGAGAGCAACTTGGGCGAATGAAACCACTTCGAAGAGATTTATCGATTTCCTCCTTAAGCTCAAGGAGTTCATGCGGCGGCATCTTGTAGGGTCGCTTGGCTATAGGAGTGGTGCCTGGTTTCAAGTCGATGACGAATTCGACAGCTCTAGCAGGGGGAATCCCTGGGAGTTCTTCAGGAAAGACGTCTAAGAATTCACGCACGACGGGAATGTTTTCAATGCCCTCGAGAGGTGCAGCGTTCAATGCGTTTAAGGCATAAAGCCTGGCCTCGACATTCCGAACCAGATGAGCATCGTAGCTAATTATTTCATCAGAAGGGTGTAGCAGATGGACGGTCTTGGTGGCGCAAACGATAGAAGCAGTATGCGCCTTTAACCAATCCATTCCCAGAATGAGATCAATGCTACAGGACTTCAGTACGATGGGAGAGACAAGGAATTCCAGTCCTTCGATTTCTACAGGGACGTCGTTGCAAATCATGGAGGTTCGACATTGGCCCGCAGGGGTGTGCACTAATAGTGAAGCATTCATGTCCTCACATTTAATGTCGTGCAAGCATGCAAAATCTTCTGACATGAATGAATGCGATGCACCTGTATCGAATAAAACAGATGCTGGTACTGAATTTACGAGGAGTGTACCCATCACAGTAGCAGGCTGGTCTTGAGCTTCATTCAGATCAATGTGGTTGGCATGAACACGGCCATAAGACTTGGCATTGTTGTTGCGGGCCTGGTTGTTCCCACGGCCAGTTGCTGGAAGGGCCAGTTGATTCTGTTTCTGGTTGCATTCCCTAGCACGGTGCCCTGGTTGTCCGCACCTGAAGCACAACCCATTCTCGGGGGTAGGAACAGGAGCTTGGGGTGGTGGAGCTGGAAGCCTCGGCTGCCTAGTTGGAGCAGCCGGCAGACGAGGTGCAGCATAAGACTGCCTTGGGGCAGGTGCAGTTGGACGGTACATGCTGTTCGGGATCCATATCTTACGCTTCTGCGAGGGCGGGCCCGAAGATGAGCCCGTGTCACGGTTGCGCCTTTGAGAGCTCTGGTGTTCTTGCAGACCAGTCTCGACATTGATGGCCTTGTTCACCAAGGTGGCGAAATCGGCAAAGTCATGCACTAGAAGTGTGAGCTTGATGTCAGCTTGAAGGCCTTCACGGAACTTCTCCTGTCTGCGAGCATCAGTTGCAATGTCTTCTTCAGCATAGCGGGATAAGTCCAGAAACTCCCGCTGATAAGCTTCCACAGTTTTGTTGCCCTGTGTGAGGTTGCGGAACTCACGCTTCTTCCTGTCCATGATTCCCTGAGGAATGAAGCGGGCACGGAAGGCAGCCTGAAAGTCTGGCCAGGAGATGATTGTCCCAACTGGCAGAGTACGCCTATGGCTGTCCCACCATTGAGCTGCGGGTCCCTTCAGGAAGAAGGAAGCAAAAGTGACATAGCTGGCAGGGGCTACATCAGCAGACTCCATCTCATAGGTGATGTCACGGAGCCAGTCATCAGCATCCAGCGGCTGGGTTGAGCTGCGGTACACACTTGGGTTGAGGCGTATGAAATCCTGCAGAGTTGTTGTGTTTGGATGCTGGTTCATATTGGGGCGAGGAAACTGAGCCATCATGTTTTCCATGAACTGGCGATTCATCTCAAGCTGCTGGATCATACCAGCCATGTACTCAGGCGGTGGTGGGAAGTTGCCACCACGACCACGACCAGCTGGTCTAACCATCCTGCTAATATATAACAGGGGTAGTTCAGTAATGAGAAATTTGCATAGACAAGAGTCATTCATGATGAAACATGCATAATGAAGGGAGCACGACAGATACCACATAGATAGTCGGCATAACTTACAAAAGGGGTCGGACATAGAGTTCGGTACACAGAGTTCAGTACATATATTAAGTCATCATAGGCGGCACGCAGGCTCGCGAGTGCATCTAAAACTAATGAGCAAGACTACATCAGTCCCAGGAGGTACTGTGAAGGTAGCTGTAACCTGACAGCTGGTAGTGGGGCAACGGATAGTCCTCCACGTCAGTGGCCTGGGGGCCGCGGATACTCTGGTGTAGAACCCGACGCTCAGGTGGCAGAAGAGGACCAAGTGCGGGAGAGTAGCCTCCCACCTCTGGCCATCCGACACCGTGGGGCATCACGGTCCTGGCTGGGTAGATCGCAGAACGCGGCAGCTGTCCAGACCGGACAAAGGGGTGCAACCGCGTCAGAGCCCTGTAAAGGTGCTGCCGAGTGGTGTACAACTCGTGGCGAAGAGCTCTGTTAGCTCGGTCCAGCCCATCAGCATGCAGAACCAGGCGCTGATGGTGGAAAGGCTCTCGGGTGACGGTGGAGTAGGCGGCAGTGTAGTATCCCTCCGCACCAACGTCAGATGCGATAGGAATGTGCCTGAAAGGGGAAGTGTCCAATGCCTGATACTCTCCACGAAGACGTGTCAGAGCAGCATGAGCAGCATCGTGGACTGCCATCTCGATGGTCACTCCAACACCATGAGCGGTGTGCAGCACGGTAGTGGACTCATACTCCCGAGAGTAGAGGTGGACGATGGCACGGTACTGCTCCTGGTTAAAGTCCTGGTACTCCTCGTAGACGGTGTACTCAGGGTGCCAGCGATAACCCAGATAGGTCATCATATCAGCTAGCACAGCAGGTGATCCTGAGGCACCAATGGCCGCAGTGTGGCGCACGACCTGCCTCGCGGGTTCCATCTGAAAACAAAGATGTTTCAATGGAGTCAAATGACAACACGGGCACTATTCAAAATGCTATCCTGCAGAATAACTATGGCTTATCCAACTTTGGGGTGAACGTGGTAACGGGATCCTAATGTCAGAGTTGGTAAATTCGTTTAACCCGAGTAGAAAAGAGTTCAGAGTCCCAGAGTAAAGGTCGAGGAGTAAAAGATCCTAGTACCACCCAATGGCGACGTGGGCCCATGGGCCACACAGCCAAGTTAGTAAAAGTTTTTCAACGACTAGACTCGACTTCGGCCAAGGAGTGTGGAAGGGGGATTCCTACAGGCAGTCGGCTCTGATACCAACTTGTGACGCCCCCGATTCAATCGTACACTAATCATGCACGCAAATGTGTACGATCAAGATCAGGGACTCACGGGAAGATATCACAACACAACTCTACAAATAAAATAAGTCATACAAGCATCATAATACAAGCCAGGGGCCTCGAGGGCTCGAATACAAGTGCTCGATCATAGACGAGTCAGCGGAAGCAACAATATCTGAGTACAGACATAAGTTAAACAAGTTGCCATAAGATGGCTAGCACAAACTGGGATACAGATCGAAAGAGGCGCAGGCCTCCTGCCTGGGATCCTCCTAAACTACTCCAGGTCGTCGTCAGCGGGCAGCACGTAGTAGTAGGCACCTCCGGTGTAGTAGGGGTCGTCGTCGACGGTGGCGTCTGGCTCCTGGACTCCAGCATCTGGTTGCGACAACCAGAAAGAAAGGAAAAGGGGAAAAAAGGGGGGAGAAAGCAACCGTGAGTACTCATCCAAAGTACTCGCAAGCAAGGAACTACACTACATATGCATGGGTATATGTGTAAAGGGCCATATCAATGGACTGAACTGCAGAATGCCAGAATAAGAGGGGGATAGCTAGTCTTATCGAAGACTACGCTTCTGGTCACCTTCGTCTTGCAACAGGCAGAAGAGGGTAGGTCGAAGTCCTCCAAGTAGCATCTCCAAGTAACATCTCATAGCATAATCCTACCCGGCGATCCCCTCCTCATATCCCTGAGGTAGAGCGACCACCGGTTGTATCTGGCACTTGGAAGGGTGTGTTTTATTAAGTATCCGGTTCTAGTTGTCATAAGGTCAAGGTACAACTCCAAGTCGTCCTGTTACCGAAGATCACGGCTATTCGAATAGATTAACTTCCCTGCAGGGGTGCACCACATTCCCCAACACGCTCGATCCCATTTGGCCGGACACACTTTCCTGGGTCATGCCCGGCCTCGGAAGATCAACACGTCGCAGCCCCACCTAGGCAAAACAGAGAGGCCAGCACGCCGGTCTAAACCTAAGCGCACAGGGGTCTGGGCCCATCGCCCTGAGCACACCTGCACGTTGCGTGGGCGGCCGAAAGCAGACCTAGCCTAGTGGCGTTCCAGTCCAATTCGGCGCGCGCCGCTCCGTCGCTGACGTCTGAAGTGCTTCGGCTGATACCACGACGTCGGGATACCCATAACTACTCCCACGTAGATGGTTAGTGCGTATAGGCTCGTAGCCAGACTCAGATCAAATACCAAGATCTCGTTAAGCGTGTTAAGTGTCCGCGAACGCCGAACAGGGCCAGGCCCACCTCTCTCCTAGGCGGTCTCAACCTGCCCTGTCGCTCCGCCACAAAGATCCACACAGAGGGCCGTCGGGACAAAGGTCCTTTCAGCCCCCAATCCGTGAATCACTCGCGGGTACTCTTCGAGCTGACCCGACTTTAGTCACCATCTGTATAGTATGTATGTATGTATAGTATATACCCGTGATCACCTCCCGAGTGATCACGGCCCAATAGTATAGCAAGGCAGACTGACAAGAATGTAGGGCCAATGATGATAAACTAGCATCCTATACTAAGCATTTAGGATTGCAGGTAAGGTATCAACAGGTGTAGCAACAATGTCAGGCTATGCATCAGAATAGGATCAACAGAAAGCAGTAACATGCTACACTACTCTAATGCAAGCAGTATAGAGAAGAATAGGCGATATCTGGTGATCAAGGGGGGGGGCTTGCCTGGTTGCTCTGGCAAGAGAGAGGGGTCGTCAACTCCGTAGTCGAACTGGGCAGCAGCAGCGTCGGTCTCGTAGTCTACCGGAGAGAAGAGGGGGAAGAAACAATGAATACCATGCAAACAAATGCATATCGATGCATGACATGACAAGTAACGATGCTAGGTGTGCCCAATCGCGGTAGTAGGTGATACCGACGAAAGGGGGAAACATCCGGGAAAGTATTCCCGGTGTTTCGCGTTTTCGGACTGATGAACCGGAGGGGAAAAGTTGCGAGTTCGATAGGTTAGGGGTGTGTGGCGGACGAACGGACTGCGTATCCGGAATCGTCTCGTCGTTCTGAGCAACTTTCATGTTGAAAATATTTTAATCCGAGTTACTGATTAAAAGATATGATTTTTTAAAGATTTTATTAATTTCTGGAATTTAATTAATTAATTATTTAATTCGAAAATGGATTTATGACGTCAGCATGATGTCATGCTGACGTCAGCAGTCAACAGGGTTGACTTGGTCAACCCGACAGGTGGGTCCCGTTCGTCATTGACTGTTTAGTCTAATTAATGTTTAGCTAATCTAATTACTGTTTAATTAAACTAATTAGTTAATTAGGTTAATCTAATTATGATTAATTAACTTAATTAATTCCTTAATTAATTAATTAATTTAATTATTATTTATTTATTTAATATTTATATTTTTTTTAATTTTTTTTTATAAAACCGTTCTGGGCGTGGGGCCCCCATGTCATTGGCCCCAGGGGGCCTTGCGGTTTTCGGGCGCATGGCCGCGCGGTTGTCGCCCGAACGGGCGCGGGCGCAACGGTGCCCAGCACCCGCTCTTTCGGGCGCACCACAGGGGCGGGCGGAGCCGGCAGATCGCCGGAGCAGGGGGGTTGGTGACCACGGCGGGGCTCGCCGGGCGCCAACCGGGCGAAGGACGAGGATTGCGACGGCGCACGGAACAGGGGCGGACGGAGGGAGGAGCGGCCTCGGCAGGGGCGCCGCTGTGGGCGCGGCCGAGGCGCGGGCCCGGCACGTCGAGCGCGCACGCGGGCGCAGGCCGATGGCCGCAGGGGGTAGAGGGGCTCCGGGGTGCCGGAGCACGGCAACGAGCGGGCGAGGCGGTGTGGTCCGATGACCAAACGCGGCCACGGCGGGTGCGGTGGGGAACGAGGGGGAAGAGGAGGGGGACCTCGGCCGAGCGAGGAGGCGCGAGGGGAGGGACGCGGGCGCGGTGAGCCGGCGCGAGCCGGAGCGCGGCAAGCGCGGCACCGGAGCGGGCTCCGGCCACGGCGACCGAGCGCGCGGGGGGGGGGGAGATGGGATCGATCCCAGGGGGATCGGGGGAGCGAAGGGGGGGGGAAGCTCACGGTGGGGGGGCGCGTAGGGTCTAGGAGGCGGGCGCGGTGGAGCTTGGAGGCGACCGGCGAGGAGGGAGTCGGGGAGGCGGCCGCCGGCGTCGGGGAGGGGGTCCGGTGAGGCGGGGGAGGTCGGGGACGATCCCGCGGCGGCGGGTGCCCCGCACGTGGGGCGACGGTGTGGAGGGGGGGGTCCGGACGGCGGCGAGGGGCGCAGGGGGGCGGAGGTGACCGGTGTCGGGGCGGCGGGGGCCGCCGGCGATGAGGGGAGGACGAGGGGGACCGGGATCGGGCGGGGGCCGATCCGGATCGGCGCGAGGGGGAGAAAGGGGATCGGGGGGGGGGAGGAGTGGTTGCGGCTAGGGTTGCGGGGGGGGGATAAGGAGAGGAGTGGGGTTGGCCGGTTGGGCCTTTGGCCGGTTGGGCCGGCCTGTTCGGGCGGCGGAGGCCAGCTGGGCCACTTGGCCCAGCGGGGGGGGGGGGTGTCTGATGTTTTTTTTTTAAATTTATTTTCCTTTCTGTTTTAATCAATTTAAAATATTTATGCATTTTATAAAAATGTGTTTACTTCACCATAATTACCTTTGTAATATTTGACAACCACCGAACAATTTTATTTTAAATTTTGAAAACTTTTATTGTTTCATCAATTTTGAATTTTGAATTTGAACGGTTTCGAATTATTGCGAGGATAGCAACAGTAATCGGGATGACGTGCCATGATTAGCGTGGGATTACTGTAGCAAGATTATCCGGGCGTTACAAGCTTGTTGTAATCTTGCTCCAATGTTGCTAAATAATGTTGCTATCAGTCTATTAATATTAAGTTCAGTTTTTCCATGAGCTTTGCTAGTGATCCATGCACCCTATGAACTTGCTCTTGCCATGCAAAGCTTCATAAACATGTATTCTTACTGTTGGTTGCCTTGCCATGCCATGTATTGCTCTGTGGTGAGTGTTACAAGCTCACTAGCATGCCTACTTATTGTTGTTCCTGCTATGTATGGATCTGTCATATCAATTGCTATGTTTACATGGGTGCCATCATATTTTCTGTGCCCTTTTGGCTCATGGTCAGTAAGGGACTTTTGCTATATGCAATTAGTAGATTCATGCCATGCCTTTGTTTGCCATGATAAGTTTCTGTAGCATGCCATTTGATAGCTCTAAACATTGCAACCTGATGTTATTTCTGTTAAGTGTGAAACTGTTATTATTTGCAATCTTGCCATGTCCTTTTGGAGCATGTTCTAGTGATTTTTGGAGATAGCTCAGTGTTCATGTTTTGTCATGCTTTACCTGTACATCATGCCCATGCCTTTTGTTTTCACGTTGAGATGTTGTAGCATGTTGTTTTGATGCTTGCTAGATGCCTGGTTGCTGTTTTGGACAGCTTGTCCTTTAAACTTGTATAGAGTGTATGTGTTGAACCGTTGCTCCGTTTTGAGTGTGCTCTATATGAAACTTGTTTGATTTTGCATGTAGTTTCATATTATCATGTTGCATCCTTGTTTTGAGGTGTTTGCTTGATGTTTGTATGCATTTTGCATCAATGCCATGTTTAACTTGTTTTGCTCATATCTTCTAGGCCGTAGCTCCGAATCTAATGAACTTTATATGTAACTTGCCAAGAATCTTGTGTAGATCATCTTGGTGCATCTTAACTTGTTGTTTAACGACATGAACTTAAGGTCTATCCAGATCTGTACCAGCTTCGAAATTTGCATATGAGGACTTACCGAAATTGTTATATGTTGTTCCCGGCCTCATTTAAACTTGCTTTGATGTGTTGTTCTTGGTTGCATCATCTCTTGCCATGAATAGCTTCATGTAGCCTTGTCATGCATCATACTTTAGTGTGCATCATGTCATGTATATATGTGGTGTGTTTACTATGTTGTGTGCTTTTTCTCGATAGTTCATGTTTCGTTGCGATCATGAGGATTCGTTCGTTTACGCTTGGTTCGTCTTCATCTGTTCATATTCTTCATGGACTCGTTCTTCTTCCTAGCGGGATTTCAGGCAAGATGACCATCACCCTGGATCTCACTACTATCATTGCTATGCTAGTTGCTTCGTTCTATCGCTATGCTGCGCTACCTATCATTTGCTCTTCAAGCCTTCCCAATTTGCCATGTCAGCCTCTAACCTTTTTCCCCTTCCTAGCAAACCGTTGCTTGGCTATGTTACTGCTTTGCTCAGCCCCTCTTATAGCGTTGCTAGTTGCAGGTGAAGTTGAAGATTTCCCCATGATGGACAGGATTATGTTGGGATATCACAATATGTCTTATTTAATTAATGCATCTATATACTTGGTAAAGGGTGGAAGACTCGGCCTTATGCCTGGTGTTTTGTTCCACTCTTGCCGCCCTAGTTTCCGTCATACCGGTGTTATGTTCCCGGATTTTGCGTTCCTTACACGGTTGGGTGATTTATGGGACCCCCTTGACAGTTTGCTTTGAATAAAACTCCTCCAGGAAGGCCCAACCTTGGTTTTACCATTTTCCTCACCTAGCCCTGTTTCCCTTGGGTTTTCGGAGCCCGAGGGTCATCTTTATTTTACCCCCCCCCCCGGGCCAGTGCTCCTCAGAGTGTTGGTCCAACCTGAGCGCTGCCCGGCGCCCCCTGGGTAACCAGGGTCTATGCCAACCCGACGTCTTGCTCATCTGGTGTGCCCTGAGAACGAGATATGTGCAGCTCCTATAGGGATTTGTCGGCACATCGGGCGGCTTTGCTGGTCTTGTGTTACCATTGTCGAAATGTCTTGTAAACCGGGATTCCGAGACTGATCGGGTCTTCCTGGGAGAAGGTATATCCTTCGTTGATCACGAGAGCTTATCATGGGCTAAGTTGGGACACCCCTGCAGGGTATAAACTTTCGAAAGCCGTGCCCGCGGTTAGGTGGCATATGGGAATTTGTTAATGTCTGGTTGTAGATAACTTGACACCAGATCCAAATTAAAACGCATCAACCGTGTGTGTAGCCGTGATGGTCTCTTTTCGGCGGAGTCCGGGAAGTGAACACGGTTTCTGTGTTATGATTGATGTAAGTAGGAGTTCAGGATCACCTCTTGATCATTGCTAGCTTCACGACCGTTCCTTTGCTTCCCTTCTCGCTCTTATTTGCGTATGTTAGCCACCATACTTGCTTAGCCACTGCTGCAACCTCACCACTTTACCCCTTCCTTTCCCTTTAAGCTTTGCTAGTCTTGATACCCATGGTAATGGGATTGCTGAGTCCTCGTGGCTCACAGATTACTACAACAACAGTTGCAGGTACAGGTTTTGCGATGATCTTGATGCGAGAGCGATGTTTGCTTGTTTTGGAGTTCTTCTTCTGCTTCTTCTTCGATCAGGGGATAGGTTCCAGGTCGGCAGCCTGGGCTAGCAGGGTGGATGTCGTTTGAGTTTCGGTTTCTATTTCATCCGTAGTCGGATGGTGCTCTTATGTAAGATGATGTTGTATTCGTGTGGCATTGTATGCCTTTTGTATGTACCCCCATCTATTATGTAATGTTGATGTAATGATATCCACCTTGCAAAAGCGTTTCAATATGCGGGTCTATCCTTGGTGGGACCTTCGAGTTCCTCTTGGATAGGGTCGCATATTGGGCGTGACATGCCTGCATCTACTACTATTACTCCACACATCGACCGACTCCTGCCTCCATCTAGAGTATTAAGTTCATAATAATAGAGTAACGCATTAAGCAAGATGACATGATGTAGAGGGATAAACTCAAGCAATATGATATAAACCCCATCTTGTTATCCTCGATGGCAACAATACAATACGTGCCTTGCAACCCTTTCTGTCACTGGGTAAGGACACGGCAAGATTGAACCCAAAGCTAAGCACTTCTCCCATGGCAAGAAAGATCAATCTAGTAGGCCAAACCAAACTGATAATTCGAAGAAACTTGCAAAGATAACTCAATCATACATAAAAAGAATTCAGAGAAGATTCAAACATTATTCATAGATAAACTTGATCATAAACCCACAATTCATCGGATCTCGACAAACACACCGCAAAAAGAGTTTACATCGAATAGATCTCCACAAGAGAGGGGGAGAACATTGTATTGAGATACAAAAAGAGAGAAGAAGAGATCTAGCTAATAACTATGGACCCGCAGGTCTGTGGTAAACTACTCACAACTCATCGGAGGGGCAAGGATGTTGATGTAGAAGCCCTCCATGGTCGATTCCCCTCCGGCAGAGTGCCGGCGAAGGCTCCAAGATGAGATCTCGCGGATACAGAAGGTTACGGCGGTGGAAATTGTGTTTCGTGGTTCCCCTGGATGTTTTCGGGGTACGTAGGTATATATAGGAGGAAGAAGTACGTCGGTGGTCGCCCGAGGGCACTACTAGGGAAAAGCCTAGCAGCAACGCGGGTTTTGGGCCTCTCAGTAGCGCGGGGACCAACGCTACTAATAAGGCGCTACAGCTAACATATAGCAGTACGCCTGTTGTCCCACGCTACTTCTATACATGAATAGCTGTAGCGCTCTTTAGAAAAGGGCGCTGCTGATATTATCTGCAGCGCTGTTTACAGGGAAGCGCTACTGGTAAGGCGGCGCTACTGCTAAATTTCCCCCCCTCGCTACTACTAGTTTTATTAGTTTTTTTCCTGCATATTTTGTTTTTGTATTTGAATAGGCTTTATACAATAATCTTTAGCATATCATACACATACAAATGTAATCATAGCATATACATACAATTAGTCTCATCAAATCATGTCATCATCATAATCATCATCCAACACAAAGTGGTCTCTCGTCATCATCTCGAAAATAGCGATACAAGTCTCGATTACTTGCAAATACATCGTCATCCATCTAAACAATGATATACGCGAGAAGAGCTATCACTTTGAGTACATGAGTTCGTATCCCTCTCTCGCATTAGCGTGAACCTAAACTAACTACTGCCTGTCGCTCGGAAACCGGAAACCGGTACACCTGGGCCTGACACTCCGGCCACTTGTCGTATATATACTCCTGGCGTAGCACTTCTTCGCCATCTATGATCTATGCACCTGCATCGTCACATGAGTCGATGATATGCAACATATATAGTTGAGCAACAGAAAGAGACAGACTTGGCAAAAATAGAAACAACATATCATAAGCATAAATAACAAAGTTCATCGTACCCAAAATGCCCTAACTAGAGTGATTTTCGCTAGTCGAGGAGGAGGACGGTTTAATTACATCACAAATAAAGTTTCACCATGCATAACTCAAAGTTTTGTCATACAGAAAGTATGGACTAAACGGACACATTGTCATATATCGACAATCACTCCACCATGTCGTGCCATCCATCCATGTCAGGGAGATAGTCCTCGAGCTTAGTGAAAGGCTTCATGTCGAGACGCTGAGAGGCTATCCATGTTCGGACGTCTTCCCGCGACATTTGTCCTTCTCCGTAGAACATCCCTGTTTTTCGACGACCTCCTTCATGATGATTTGGGCAAGTTCGCGCTGGATGTTATAGAACTCAGCTCGAAGTCGATGATCCTCGATATCTCCTATGTCCTTTGCCCATTGCAGAATATGGGCATCGCCAGATCTAGGTGACATGCGAAGGTTCTGGTGATCCCGTCTGTACTCCAGCATGTGGTGTAGGACATAGAATCCATCATTAAGAGAATCGTTCGGTTGCTGGATGCAGCAGAAGTCGGTCTTATGGCTGAAGGCGACCCTGCCGCCCCTTCTCTTCTTGTCCCTGACCTCTCCACCCCTTGCTTGGTAGTAAAACATAGCACTGTCGAGAACATCCTTGATGTGGGTGTAATCCTTTTTGTGAATGTTCTTCGACGAGTCCAAGTAAAGAGCGTGGGAGAATCGGGGGTAGAGGATGATGAGGACGGCGCGCCCGCCGCTGCGCAAAATAAGTACACCTCAAATTAATTAGCCTCCACCGTGCAAATGAATGATTGAAATCGAAGGAAGGATAGCAGCGCGGATGACTTACATGGGATGATAAGGCACGAGAATCGCCTCCTTGTCCTTATTGGCGAGCATGAAACTGACGATGTAATCCCTCGCGTATTCACCGTGCTTTGCGCAGACTCCCAAGAAGCCCTCGTGCATGTAGTACGGGTCAGCGACACAGATATGAGATATCTGCTCAACCCCGATGATGTAGTTCATGCGCAAGGCATAAAGGCGGACAAACGTGAAATCTAGCTTCTTCACGTGAAACATGTCGAATATGTAATCGAATCGGAGGAAGAACTTATCCGCGGGGAAGCTGTCGACGTACGACATTTGCCGCGGAACGTTAACCACATAGAGTGGGTATCCTGGATCTTTCGAGGCGATGAGGCCTTTCTCTACCCGCAGCACATCGTCATGAAGTCTCCTTAGATCGCCGAATCTGGCCCGTAGCGCTGTTGCAGGTAGGATTGGTTGACCGGGGATATGCCATTTATCCGCATTGGGGATATCTATACGGTCCTGAAGCCGAGGCTGCTGAGGTGGCTGGATCATAGAATCAACTTTTTTGCCTTTCCTCGCTCTCTTCCTAGACTTCTTTACTACCGGAAGGTCGTCCATAATACGTTGAGACGGTAATTCAGGCACCGACTCATGACGCTCAAACCCTGAGGAGGCGCCAGTATAGACATACTGTTCAGCGCCACCGTCATCCTCATCCTCATCTATGGCGACGTCATCAGCGACTAATGGAGCCTCCTTCTTACCCCGTCCGCTATCACCCAACCCGACACCCGATGCTAATTGGGTAGGTGGGGTGTTGATGTTCATACCTTGCTGAGGCTGCGTGCTCGTGGGTGTGCTCCCGACCGCCTCCAGACGAAGCAGACTCTTTGGCCACAACAGGACCCACCCATTGCAACAATCACCAAGCCGCCGTGGAGTCTCCTCGTCATCCACCAGTAGTATTGGAGGAGGCAAATTCTCGTGGCCCGGTTCGACACTGACCATGGAAACCTTGAAGACGTTCGCGGGGATCGGCCGGCTGTGGAACAATGGTTCCTTTGGCTCCATTATCGTCGCCTTCCCCACGTCCACCTTCTGGTCGCCGATGGTGTACAATATGGTGCACGGGGTTTCGTCGGCCTGCAAAGAAAAGTCTGCGACGTGAGACATCCAAAAGGCAACGAAAACGGGATATTATACATTTATATTGAAGGGGGCCGGTGTGACAGATACCGTGAGGGTGTCGAGCTCAGCCAAAGACGAAGCACCACCGAGCACGTCCGGTGCGGGAGCCGGTGCGGGAGCCGGTGCGGGAGCTGGTGCGGGAGCAGGTGCTCCCAAGAAGTCAGCAAGGGGAAAGTCCTCTGCATGTTTTTTCTAGATTTTGCCTTGTCCAAGTGAAAACGCCCGTCACCAAGGAAGTAGACAAATCTGCAACCACCTGTTTTGCGGCAGCTACCGCTGTTGCGACTGTCTGAGATGATTTCTTCTCAACCGCAATCTCAACCTTCTTGTCGATGTTTTCTTCAGTTAACCTCCGTCTTTCCTTTCTCTCCTCCGTGGTCTCACGGTAGTACTTCTTCCATGTGGCGCCGTCTCCGACACCGTGCACGCGTCCATACGACGGTCGAGTATCCACCGGTTGTCGTTTCAATATGTTCAACACCCGGTTGAATGGAGTGTCCCACTTGGGCCTCGCCAATGCCTCAGACGGCGAGTCGCTTTCGGCCGCAATCCGGTGCTGCTCTCTCTGCAAAAGGCACAAGGATCGTTTACAAATATGACTAACGTGTGCAGTCGAATTGATCAGAAACTAAAATTACCAGCAGTCTCATGAACTCCGTAATGACCGGTGTTGTCTCGTAAACCTTCTTCACTGGGTCCCAACGGTGCCGGGCCCTCAGGACGTCACGCTCCTGCGGGACGGTGAAATCCGCCAAGGGGTCTGGGATGCCCAGACTCGCGGCTTCCGCGTCCTCCTTGGCCCATTTGGACCTCTTTCCGCCGTAACCACGGCTTCCGAGGTGGTGGCTCCCAATGTTCCTCTCTTGAAGCCCCTTCATGTACTTAGACTTTTTTTGGCAGCTTCGGCCTCGCAAGCCTCCTTGAATATTTGAAACTGCTCTTCCATGATTGCCGGATTATCCTTTACAATCTCGGAGTAGGGTTCCTTCTTGTCGATGATCTTTGCTTTCACTCGAGTTTTCCAGGCGGCCAACGCGTCGCTAAACTTGGTCATGGTGTGTTTGTTTATCTTCTTCATTGCCGGGTCCTCGTCTGGATCTTCATAATCCTTCTCATTCCAGCCTGGGAACAAGAATATCTGGTGAAACTTCTTTAGGAGGGAGCTCCTCATATTTTCTATCTTCTGTAGTTTCTCATCGATGATGGTGGCAGTTGTCCATACGATGCAACCTATTTGATTGCCGTAGCACGCGCGCGCTTCATCGGGCGCCTTTGGCTCAAAATTGTTGTCGTCCACCTCCGTGACCACCAGTCTAGTAGTCCCAAGTTTGTTAGGAAGCCGTTTCCTCTTTGCTTTCGGTTCTACACTAGCTCTGCTCCCCAAGGCAGCACCGGTCTCAGTCTCAGCGCCGGTCTCGATGCTGGTCTGAGTCTCAGCGTCGGTCTCAGTCTCACCACCGGTCTGCGTGTCGGTCTCAGTCCCCGATGCCACCGGTGGTCCCAGCAACAACATCGGTTGATCGTCGGTAAGGCTAAAAAATTCATCTGCCGCCCGGTAGACGTCGTCGCAATCACCAGAACCCTATCCTTCATCGTTGCTAGCCATGTTTCCTATGATTAAATCTAGTCAATTAATTCTAGACCTAATAAAATGAATAATGACATAAAAAGGCCTATTGTTTTGCAGGAATGTTGACTCCTTCCTGGTGCGGCAAATCCCGGGCACTCGATATGTCCTAGTTTGTAGCACAAGTCATGCCGAAATTCACAGAAAATTTCAGCATGACCTTTGCTAAAAAGTGGACAAATCGAGAACCTGAAATTTGCCGGAACAGAAATGAATCAACATTCTGGCAAAACATAGGCCACTCAGCATCATTCCCTGGAAACAGTGTTCAAATATCCCTCTTCGACCGCAACACATGTCCAAATATACACGAGCAACCACATGTCCAAATTTCACAAGCTAATTCAAAAACAAAGTGTATAAGAAAATTCATTTAACTACTAATAGAACAAAATTTAGTTAACTTTAGTGCTCTATAATGATGAAAGGAAAAAAATTTCAGTTAACTACTAATTTCATTCATTTAGGTTATTCATTTAACATCACCTAATTAACCTACTGTACCACTACTACTAGCAGCACTACTAACCTAATTAACCTAGCAAAACTCTAGTGCCCTAACTAAAAAACATCTAACTAACATCTACTAGTACCACTATTGCCCTAACCTAATTAACATCTACTAGTGTCGCTATATACTATACAAGCAGCATCTACCCTAATTAAACCCTACTGCCCTAACTAACTTTTGTTGTAAACCAAATTTTTTGCTCTAAACTAAATTTCGCTCTAACATCTACTACTTAACATCCTTTGCTCTAAACTAATTTTTTTGCTATAAACAAACTTTTGCTCTAGTAATTTTTTCTCTAAAATGCAGAGAGAGAGGAGTCGGGGGCAGGGGTGGGGGACTTACAGAGAGGGGAGAGACGGTGGCGGGGAGGTTCTCGGTGACGGAGGCAGGGGCGGAGAGGGCGGGCTCGGGCACGGGCAACGGCGGTCCTGGGTGGGCTCGGGCGGCGGTGAGGTGGAGGGCGCCGACGGTGACGTCGAGGGCAGCCTTGGGCGGCGGCGGTGAGGCTGAGGGCGGCCTCGGGCGGCGACGGTGAGGATGACGGCGGCCTCGGGGGGAGACGGTGAGGTTGCGGGCGTCCACGCTGGTAGGAGATGACGGCGAAGTAGGGCGACGGTGAATTGGGGAGACGGCGGTGAGGGCGAGGGATTTGGGGAAGAAGTGGGTGGCTGGGGGGCCGGGGGGGGGGGAACCGCTGTTTAAGTGAAACTTAACGGTAGCGCGTTTCCGAAACGCGCTATAGCTAAGTTAGCTACAGCGCGTTTCCTGAAACCCGCTACTGCTATCCTTTTCTCCTTTTTTCCCTTTTTTCTTTTATTTTTCTTTACATTTTATTTTTTTCCTTTCTCCTTTTTCTATTTCTTTCATTTTCATTTACTTTTCTACTTGTTTTTCACTTTATTTTATTTCCATTAGCAGCAGCGCCTTACACGTAAGCGCGCTACAGCTAAGGAGAGTAGCAGTAGTGCTGGGCCAGTATACGCGCTACTGCTAGGTTGGGCTAGCCATGTGCGCCAAGTTCAAACATAGCAGCAACGTTTTTCGCTTGTACGCGCTACTGCTAAAGTCATAGCAATAGCGCGGTTTATTTACGCGCGCTTCTACTAAGTAGCAGTAGCGTTTGATTTTGTACAGCGCTACTGGTAACATTATGTGTATAAGGTTTTCCCTAGTAGTGGGGGCCCACGAGACACGGGGCGCGCCCTACAGGGGGGGGGGGCTCCTATCTCGTGGCTTCCTCAGCTGCTTCTTGACTTGCACTCCAAGCTCTTCGGATCACGTTCGTTCCAAAAATCACGCTCCCGAAGGTTTCATTCCGTTTGGACTCCATTTGATATTCCTTTTCTTCGAAATACTAAAATAGGCAAAAAAAACAGCATTATGGGCTGGGCCTCGTGTTAGTAGGTTAGTCCCAAAAATGATAAAAATGTGTAAAATAAAGCCCATAAACATCCAAAAGGGGTAATATAATAGCATGGCACAATCAAAAATTATTGATACGTTGGAGACGTATCAAGCATCACATGAAGCTTTATAAGCACCACTAGACTTATTGTGAAGCTCTTCCTTATCCACGGTGACATCTCATGAGCAACGATTCTTCCAATGACTTCTGTTGGCTTGAGATCTTTGTAATTGGGAATCATTTGGATCAAAGTAAACACGGTGTCATATTTTCCATCCAAGGCTCTTAGGATCTTCTTGGTGATGAATCTGTCGGTCATCTCTTTGCTTCTTAAGCCGGCAATCTCATTTGTGATGAGAGCAAGCCTAGAGTACATTCCAGCGACTCCTTCACCATCCTTCATTTCGAACTTGTCAAGTTGACTTTGAAGCACATCCAATTTGGATTCCTTGATGGACTCGGTACCTTCGTGCATATCAATCAAAGTATCCAAAATTTCCTTTGCATTCTCAAGACGGCTGATTTTGTTGAATTCTTCAGGGCACAATCCATTCAAGAGGATATCGCAAGCTTGTGCATTGTATTGCAACATCTTCAATTCTTCTGCAGTTGCTTCATGATTTGGTTCTCTTCCATCCTCGAAGAATTCACCTTGCAAACCAATACACACAATAGCCCATGGCTGGGTTATGACCAAGAGTATGCATTTTCATCTTATGCTTCCAACTAGCACAATTAGTACCATCAAAGTAAGGACCTCTACGGTGGTAATTTCCCTCGCTAGATGCCATACTCTCCTAGGTTGTGAAACCAAGCCTATGATCACCAAAAGCTATGGAAGTCAAGGAAAATGGAGACCAAAGCTTTGATACCACTTGTAGCATTGAAAGTAGGTCTAGAGGGTGGAAGTTTAGACTACTTGACTAAATAAAAATCTAGACATTTCCCAATTTTAAGTCTTGGCTGATTTTAGCAACTTAGCACAAGTCAAGCGGTCAACCTACACATGCAATTCTAAGAGTGCAGCAGCGGAAAGTAAAACATTGCATATGAAGGTAAAGGGAAGGGTTTGGAGAAGGCAAACACAATGTAGACACGGAGATTCCTGACGTGGTTCCGATAGGTGGTGCTATCGTACATCCATGTTAATGGAGACTTCAACCCATGAAGGGTAACGGTTGCGCGAGTCCACGGAGGGCTCCACCCGTGAAGGGTCCACGAAGAAGCAAACTTGTCTATCCCACCATGCCATCGCCCATGAAGGACTTGCCTCACTTAGGTAGATCTTCATGAAGTAGGTGATCTCCTTGCCCTTGGAAACTCCTTGGTTCAACTCCACAATCCTGACGGAAGCTCCCAAGTGACACCTAACCAATCTAGGAGACACCACTCTCAAAAAGGTAATAGATGGTGTGTTGATGATGAACTCCTTCCTCTTGTGCTTCAAATGATAGTCTCCACAACACTCAACTCTCTCTCACAGATTTGGCTATGGTGGAAAGATGATTTGAGTGGAAAGCAACTTGGGGAAGGCTAGAGATCAAGATTCTTGTGGTTGGATTGGAATGTCTTGATCTCAATGCATGAGTAGGTGGTTCTCTCTCAGAAAATGAGTAGTGGAAGTGTAGGCACATTCTGATGGCTCTCTCATGAATGGTGAAGGGGGTGGAGGGGTATATATAGCCTCCACATAGTATCCATCCGTTACACACTTTTTACCCGACTTGGTCCGACCGAATAGAGAAATTCGGTGTGACCGATTTAGTTCAAAATGTGAATGTTAGGAATCTCGATGGGACCGACGAGATTAACCCTGTGGGACCAATGTGCTAGGGCTAGGGAAAAACCTCATCTCGGTGAAACCAATCGCATGAACTCGATGAGACCAATTTTAGCAATAAGCAAACAGAGACTTGGTCAAGAAAACTCGGTGTGACCGATTGCTCATTTCGGTGGGACCGAAATGTTAAGAAAAGGAAATAGAGAGTTTGCAATGTGAACTCGGTGGGATCGATCGCTCATTTCGGTGATGCCTAAATGTCACGAAGGGAAATAGAGAGTTTGCAAAGCCATCTCGGTGAGACCAAGAGCCATATCGGTGAGACCGAATTGAATAGGGTTTCTGGCTATGGCTATGTCAAATGCAATCGGTGGCGTTGGATAGATCAAATCGGTGGGGCCGAGTTTGACTTTAGGTTTTGGACATATGTGGAAATGAGAAAGTGGTTGAGGGTTTTGGAGAATATCACTATGCACTTCGAGCAAGTAGATCATTAAGCAACACCTCATCCCCTTTTAATAGTATTGGCTTTCCTATGGAGTCAATGTGATCTTGGATCACTAAAATGAAAAGGAAGAGTCTTGAGCCTTTGCCAATCTTTGTCTTAGCATTTTGAGGGTGCACATCTATAGTCCATGCCATGCCAACCATTGAACTTTCCAAAACATTTAACTTGAAAGGATATTAGTTCAATGAGCTATATGTTGTTATGAATTACGAAAACCACCCGGGATTAGTTGCACTTTCACACGGCATCTTTTCAATAGCATCAACTTCAGCTTTATCAAATTTAATGCCTCTTTCAGAAATTTTATGCCCCAAGACAATACCTTCATCAACCATAAAGTGGCACTTCTCCCAATTCAAGACAAGATTTGTTTGTTCACATCTCTGCAAAACTTGATCAAGGTTGCTTAAGCAATCATCAAAAGAACTTCCATAAATGGATAAATTATCCATGAAAACATCAACAATCTTTTCACAAAAGTCAGATAATATAGCAGTCATACATCTTTGAAACGTAGCAGGTGCATTGCATAAACCAAAAGGCATACATCTATAAGAAAAGGTACCGAAAGGGCAAGTAAAAGTAGTTTTTTCTTGATCCTCTTGTGACACGAGTATTTGAGAAAAACCAGAATAACCATCTAGAAAGCAAAAGTGTGTATGTTTGGATAATATTTCTAGCATTTGATCAATAAAAGGTAGAGGGTAGTGACCTTTCCTAGTTGCTTTGTTTAATTTAAAAAAACAATTATCATTCTATAACATGTAACAATTCTTTGTGGGATCAATTCATGCTTATCATTAGGAACAACAGTAATACCTCCATTCTTAGGGACACAATAAACGGGACTTACCCATCTACTGTCAGCAATAGGATATATTATACCTTCTTCCAGAAGCTTTAATATTTCATTTCTTACCACTTATTTCATCTTGGGATTTAACCGTCGTTGGTGGTCAACAACTGGTTTAGCATCAAGCTCCATATTAATTTTGTGCCAACTTAGAGTGGGACTAATGCCCTTAAGATCATCAAGAGTATATCCAATAGTGGCACGGTGCTTCTTCAGAGTTTTCAATATTTTTTTCTTCATGTTCTGAAAGGTTAGCACTAATAATAACATTATATATCTTCTTTTCATCAAGATAAGCATATTTCAAACTATGAGGTAATTGTTTAAGATCGAACACAGGATCACTCTTGGGTGGTAGAGGATCTCCAAGAGTCTCAACATGCAAAATGTGTTTCAAGACAGGCATTTGTTTAAAGAAAATTTCATCTAATTCCCTCCTTTCATTCATGAACATATCATTTTCAAGGTCTAGAAAATATTGTTCTAAAGGATCAGTAGGAGGCACTAATAATTTCATCTTTACTAGGCAATTCTTTATCATGGGGTTGTCTATGAAATTTGGAGAAATTAAACTTATGAGAAACATCCCCAAAACTTACACTAATAGTATCTTTCTCGCAATCTATCTTAGCATTAACAGTGTTCAAGAAAGGTCTACCAAATATAATGGGACAAAAATCATCTTGTGGGGAACCAAGAACAAGAAAATTAGTAGAGTATTTTATTTTCCCACACAAGAATTTAACATCTCTAACAATCCCAATTGGTGATATAGTATCCCTATTAGCGAGCTTAATAGTAACATCAATATCTTATAATTCAGCGGGTGCAATATCTTCTAATTCAGCGGGTGCAATATCATTCATAATTTCACACTAGCACCCAAATCACATAAGCCATGATAACAATGATCTCCTATTTCAACAGAAACAACAGGCATGCCAACAATAGGTGTATGTTTATCTTTATTATCGGGTTTGGCAATTCTAGCCGCTTCATTACATAAATAAATAACATGACCATCAATATTATCGACCAAGAGATCTTTAACCATAGCAATACTAGGTTCAACTTTAATTTGTTCAGGGGGTGTAGGTGTTCTAGTATAACTCTTACGAGTGACAACTGAAGCTTTAGCATGTTCTTTTATCCTAACAGGAAAAGGTGGTTGCTCAATGTAAACAGTAGGAATAATAGGATCAGCATTATAAGTAATAGTTTCTTCTTCAACTTTAATAGGTTCTACTACTTTTACTTCAATGGGAGGATAATATTTAAACCACTTCTCCTTGGGGAGATCAACATGAGTAGCAAATGATTCAAAAAAAGAAGCTACTATCTCAGAGTCAAGTCCATATTTAGTGCTAAATTCACGAAAAGCATCAGTGTCCATAAAATATTTAACACAATCAAACTTAAGGTTTATACCTGATGCTACTTCTTGAGCTTGAGTTGGTATTTCCCTTGAAGAGGAAATGGTGATGCACCAAAGTAGAGATAAGTATTTCCCTCTGTTAAGAACCAAGGTATCAATCCAGTAGGAGAAACGCGCAAGTCCCAAATATATGCACCTACACAACAATCAAACACTTGCGCCCAACGCAAAAAAGGGGTTGTCAACCCCTTCACGGTCACTTGCAAAGGTGAGATCTAATAGGGATAGATATAAAAGATTACTAAAATGTAAAAGTAAATAAAAGTAAATAAATTGCATGCAGCAAGGTATTTTTGGTATTTTGGTATATAGATCTGAAAATATATGAAGGAAAATAGACCCGGGGCCATAGGTTTCACTAGAGGTTTCTCTCTTGAAGGCAAATAATACGGTGGGTGAACAAACAGTTGAGCAATTGATAGAAAAGCGCAAAGTTATATGGCGATACCCAAGGCAATGATTACGAATATAGGCATCACGCCCGTGTCAAGTAGACCGACTCCTGCCTGCATCTACTACTATTACTCCACACATCGACCGCTATCCAGCATGCATCTAGAGTATTAAGTTCATAAAGAAAGGAGTAACGCCTTAAGTAAGATGACATGATGTAGAGGGGTAAACTCAAGCAATATGATGAAAACCCCATCTTTTTACCATTGATGGCAACAATACAATACGTGTCTCGCTACCCCTACTTTGTCACAAGGTGAAATCATGCAAGATTGAACCCAAAACTAAGCACCTCTCCCCTTGCAAGAAAAAACAATCTAGTTGGCCAAACCAAACCGATAATTCGAAGAGAAATACAAAGATATCAAATCGTGCATATAAGAATTTGGAGAAGATTCAAATAATATTCATAGATAAGCTAGTCATAAATCAACAATTCATCGATCTCGACAACACACCACAAAAGAAGATTGCATCAGATAGATCTCCAAGAACATCCAGGAGAACATGGTATTGAGAATCAAAGAGAGAGAAGAAGCCATCTAGCTACTAGCTATGGACTGATACGTCTCCAATGTATCTATAATTTATGAAGTATTCATGCCATCATATTATCATTCTTGGATGATTTACAATCATTTTATAGCAACTTTATATCATTTTTTGGGACTAACCGATTGACCTAGTGCCAGTTGTTGTTTTTGCTTGTTTTTTACATCGCAGGAAATCAATACCAAACGGAGTCCAAACACCATGTAACTTTTTGGAGATTTTTATGGACCAGAAGGAACCCAATGGGCCCGAGCTGCACCTGGGTGGGTTGTGCCCACCTTGGTGGCCTCCCACACCCCCTCTTTGCACTATAAATTCCCAAATATTCTGAAACACTTCGGGGCAGCCCTAGATTAGAAGTTCCTCCACCGCAAGGTCTCTGTATCCGCGAAAACCAATCTAGACCCCGTTCCGGCACCCGCCGGAGGGGGGAATCATCTCCGGTGGCCATCTTCATCATCCCGGCGGCCACCACGATGAGGAGGGAGTAGTTCACCCTCGGGGCTGAGTGTTTGTACTAGTAGCTATGTGTTTGATCTCTCTCGTGCGTGTGATCTATATCATGGGCTTTGTTAATATAGTCGGATCATATGATGTTTCTCCCCTCTATACTCTTGTTATGATGAATAATCTTTACCCTTCAAAGTTTTTTCTTGCCGGATTGAATATCAGATATGAGAACACATGATATATGTCTTGCAATATGGATACTTGAGGTGACAATGAGGTATCTTATTGATTCACTTGATATGTGTTATGGCATTCAACTCGCTGATTCCTGTGGTGATATTGGGATAATCTATGCATAGGGGTTGATGCATGTTTTTCTCCGATGGAAACTTTGGGGTCTCTTTATAGTTCTTTGTGTGGATTGAGTATTATGAATATGAATTTGCTTTGGTGTTATTCTAGTACGAACTCTAGGATAGATCGAATGGAAAAAATAGCTTTGTGTTATTTTAGTACGAACTCTTGAATAGACCGAATGGAAAGAATAGCTTTGAGGTGTTTTCGTGACCTACAAACAATTCCTATCTGTTGTTCTCCGCTAATAGGAACTCAGGAGTGATTCTTCATTGTACTTTGAGGGATAATCATATGATCCAACTATGTTAGCATTGTTGATAGGTTGCACTAGCGAAAGTACGGACCCTAGGCCTCATTTTTAAGCATTGCAACACCGTTTTTGTGCCTGTTTACTATTTACTACCTTGCTATTTTTATTTATTCAGATTATAAAAATACATTTCTACCATCCATATTACACTTTTATCACCATCTCTTCGCCGAACTAGTGCACCTATACAATTTTCCATTGTATTGGGTGTGTTGGGGACACAAGAGATTTCTTGTATTTGGTTGCAGGGTCATTTGAGAGAGACCATGTTCATCCTACACCTCTCACGGATTGATAAACCTTAGGTCATCCACTTGAGGGAAAATTGCTACTATCTTACGAAACTCTGCGCTTGGAGGCCCAACACGTGTCTACAAGAATAAAGTTGTGTAGTAGACATCAAGATCTTTTCTGGCGCTGTTACCTGGGAGGTGAGTGCTTGAAGGTATATCTTTAGATCTTGCAATCGAATCTTTTAGTTTCTTGTTTTATCACTAGTTTGGTTTATAAAAGAAAACTACACAAAAAATGGAATTGATGTTGAATCATATTATTGATCATCTTTATAATATCTTTCTTGAAAATGATGGATCAGAAAATTGTGCTCAATTGTTAGAAGAAGAAGTCAATAAAACGTTTGGCACAAAATATTTGAATGATGAGCATGATTGCAATGTTGTTAGTATGAATTCTTTGAATATCCATGATGCTAATGATATGCGAAGCCACAAGCTTGGGGATGCTATCTTTGATGAAGATGATATTTTTAGTCCCTCAAGTTTTGATGAGCAAGTTTATGATGATGAAAGCATGCCTCCTGTCTTTGATGATTATGGTGATGACATGTGTTAAATATTGAATAATGATAACCATGAAACTTGTCATCATGATTTTAATTTTCAATCACATGATAGTTACTTTGTTGAGTTTGCTCCAACTACCATTCATGAGAAGAAATTTTCTTATGTGGAGAGTAATAAGTTTTCTATGCTTTTGTGTCATGAAAAGAATGCTTTATGTGATGGCTATATTGTTGAATTCATTCATGATGCTACTGAATATTATTATGATGGAGGAACTTATGCTTGTAGGAATTGCAATAATATCAAGCTTCCTCTCTATGTGTTGAAAATCTTGAAGTTATGCATGTTTTTCCTTCCTATGCTAGTTGATTCTTGTTCCCATAAGTTGTTTGCTCACAAAATCCCTATGCATAGGGAGTGGGTTAGACTTAAATGTGCTAGTAATATGCTTCATTATCCTCTCTTTATGTTTCAATCTTTATCTTTTATGCGAGCATCATTGAAATCATCATGCCTAACTAAAAGGCATTAAAGAAAATCGCTTGTTGGGAGACAACCCAGCACTTTTACCTACTGTTTTTGTATTTTAACATGATTAGGATACTGTAGTAATCATGTTTTATTGTCTTTGTTTCAATAAAGTGCCAAGTAAAGCCTTTGGGATCATGTTGGGTGATAGTTGATTTGATCTTGCTGAAAAACAGAAGCTCTTGCGCTCACAAAAACAGCTCTCAGTTTTAACACAAGAGTGATTTTGAGTTGATTATTTTTGCAGAAGATTAATATACAAATTTCTCACGTGGTAAAGTTTTTCTCATGATTTTTGGAGTAGCAGAAGTATGGTTTGAGTGCAGATTACTACAGACCGTTCTGTTTTTGACAGATTTTGTTTTCAATGCATAGTTTGCTTGTTTCCTTGTTTCCATGGCTTATATTGCTCAATATAAATTGTAGAAATGATATGATATAGTAGGAATTGTGTGGAAACAATTATGAATCTTGTCTTTGACAGTACCAAAAGTGAAATGGTTGCTCTTTATCATACTAACCTATCTCACGAAGTTCCGTTAAGTTTTGTGTGAAGTTTTCCAGTTTTGGGTGAGATGTCGATATGAATAGAATAAGGAGTGAAAATACCCTAAGCTTGGTGATTACCAAGGCACCCCCAAGGTAATATCCAACGAAGATCCAAGCAACTAAGCTTGGGGATGCCCCGGAAGGCATCCCCTCTTTCGTCTCCAACATTATCGGTAACCTCACTTGGAGCTATGTTTTCATTCGTCACATGCTATGTGTTTTACTTCGAGCGTAAATTTATTTTGTTTGGATTTGCTTGATGTTATTTAGAATAATTTTTTGCATCTTTTATTTCAATAAAAGTGGCAATGATAGCCTTTGCCATGCTTATTTTGCAAGTATACTTGTTGC